>NW_027250263.1:0-31384 GCF_030848795.1 Temnothorax nylanderi | reverse complement strand
CTATTGTCTTTAATTGTGATCCTTTAAATTTCTATCCCAAAACATTTTTTAAATAAATTTAGGCCATGCATTCACATTATCAATTACATCTTGAACTGCAAGCAAGGACTATTATTAATGTGTTCTACTAAATATAATATATTAATGAGATACTATATTGAAGTTATAAAAGTAGAATAGAACATGAGCGACAATTTTCCTTTTCCTTCTCAGAATCTTATTTACAACACAAAATACACAAAATTTGAAAAATTCTAAAGGAATCGGAGAGGATGCCGTTATACTATATATACTATGTTTGCACGAGCGTTACTTCTGTAGTAACTTACGATAATTCCTCGCATAAACGGAGTTTTGTAGTAACTTACGATAAATTCACTCCGTGTAAATGAGTAGTAATAGAACGATCTAAACCGCTTGATAATTATTTTACTCACCGCTACGCTGCTACGTTCTCGACCCAGCGACGGTCGCGTTGTAGTCAAAATAATAATAAATCTTCTGTGCCTTAAAGTAACACGACACGTATCTGTATACTCGTAGGCAACACAACACAGCACTATCAGTCACTATCTGTGCGAACAGTTACTGGTTCTACCCGGGAAAAAAAGATTATATATAATTACTTATAATTATATATAAATATATATAATTATATGTGATCATAAACGGAGTTTTGTAGTAACTTACGATAAATTCACTCCGTGTAAATGAGTAGTAATAGAACGATCTAAACCGCTTGATAATTATTTTATTCACCGCTACGCTGCTACGTTCTCGACCCAGCGACGGTCGCGTTGTAGTCAAAATAATAATAAATCTTCTGTGCCTTAAAGTAACACGACACGTATATGTATACTCGTAGGCAACACAACACAGGACTATCAGTCACTATCTGTGCGAACAGTTACTGGTTCTACCCGGGAAAAAAATATTATATATAATTATATATAATTATATATAAATATATATAAATTATATGTGATTATATATGAAATTTGGCTTTATATAAAATATATTTGGCTTTATATAAAATATATATGGGTCCATATATCATTATATATGGGCATATATAATTCCAAATATAAAATATAATATAACTAGAAACTAGATATGAAACAACAATAAAGGACCGTCTCGCGAACGCCGTACGCCTATTGGTCAAATTTTCGTTACACTTTTCGTGTCGCGAGATTCGTGTCGCTTTTCCGTGTCGCATAATCGAAGTTACTATTGTGCCAAAAGAAGGAGCCGTCTCGCCAATGCCGTACGTACGCCTATTGGTCGAATTTTCGTTACACTTTTCGTGTCGCTTTTCCGTGTCGCATAATCGAACTTACTACCGTGCCAGAAGAAGGACCATCTCGCCAACGCCGTACGCCTATTGGGTCAAATTTTCGTTACACTTTTCGTGTCGCGAAATTTGTGTCGCTTTTCCGTATCGCATAATCGAACTTACTACCGTGCCAGAAGAAGGACCGTCTCGCCAACGCCGTACACCTATTGGTCGAATTTTCGTTACACTTTTCGTGTCGCTTTTCCGTGTCGCATAATCGAACTTACTACCGTGCCAGAAGAAGGACCGTCTCGCCAACGCCGTACGCCTATTGGTCAAATTTTCGTTACACTTTTCGTGTCGCGAAATTCGTGTCGCTTTTCCGTATCGCATAATCGAACTTACTACCGTGCCAGAAGAAGGACCGTCTCGCCAACGCCGTACACCTATTGGTCGAATTTTCGTTACACTTTTCGTGTCGCGAAATTTGTGATTTCGTGTCGCGAATCGAACTCACTACCGTGCCTAAAGAAGTTTCACTTCAAAAACATTTTTTCAAAAATTGTGAACAAAAATGGAGATGGACAATAATTTCGAGGCAATAATGGATGCGGATTCATCCGAAGAGGATCGTCCGTTGTCACCGGACAGCACTTACAACAGCGATGGAGACGATAACCGAAGAGAAGTAGTGAAAAAAATAGTGTCGCGTCCCGAATTTCTAGCGTTAGATGGACGTACGAAGTGTTGCGCAATTTATTTTTATTATATATACGGTTCAGATAACCTGTGTTATTCGTGCATGATCACTGTACCAGACACTGGTGAGCACATACGTGAATATCGAGAGCATGTAACCGAACCGTACAACGTAATGAACGGCCGATTTTGCGGAGATTGTCGCACTCCATTGTTCCAAACATATCCATGCAAAATGTGCCCGATTTGCATGAAGTGATAAAAAAACATTATCGCGAGTGGGGCATTATAAATGTGCGCAACATGGAATGGCCAAGTGAAGAAGAGAAATCTGACGATGATTTAATAAACGATGTCGCCAATGTTCTGCGTGAAGAAGATCGAGGAGTGAAATTGACGGATGTGACATCACCGGTGCAGTTTCTTCGCGATCGCGAACTAGGTATACGCGGAACTGATCGACGCAGCGTTAAACAAAGAGTCGCTATCGACTATATTAATTATCCTTATGAATGGGATTCGGATAACGTGAGACGGAAATTGTATCGGCGGCTGCGGGACGAGGCAAAAGAACGTGAAGCTCGTGAAGCTCGTGATAATTCTTATTTTTATGATTTTTACTTTAAACCTGACTTTGATTCGGAGTATCAGGGGTATCGCTATTGGGCGAATAAAGTTATTACTGATATGCTCATGCTCACTGATACTATGCTCATTCAACTTCGCACAGGCATTGGGAAGTGCGTCGAATTGGCGGTGATGAAAAACATGAACAGACAGAGATCAATTTTACATATCTTTAATAAGATAATAGGTCCTAATCATACATCGATTCAAAGAGCTCTTGACCGTGAACTTAATGATTTTAATGATTGGCACTTTGATGTCCCCTTCTTCAGTCTTTATAATCTTATGCTTAAACATTATTCCATTCTATATTTCTGTCGACGTGGTCCACCGTGTAAGCGAGTCACGTGCAAGTGCCCCATCGAAGAATGTGACGTGATTTAAAAAAAAAAAAAAAATGGAACATCCCGATGAAACGGAACACAACCTGTTGGAACAATCCGACCAAATCGCTACCGTGGGCGAATATCTTGCATGGGCACAGCGATGCGAGGAGTTTATCGAGCAGCTCGAAGAAGACTGTCGTTCCAAACGTCCGCGGCTCTCAATCCGCGAAACAAACAATCCGGGACACAAACAATCTTTAGTGGCAAGAATCGCGCGACTCGAAGGTGCAAAGACCCTATTACAGAAACGGTTCGTACATATCGGTGGTGAGTACGCGGCGGGCAGTAGTAGCGGTAACGAAAACGTGGAAAGACTCGTCTGGCGAGAGATCGATGCCGCGTTCGAAAGCCGTGTATTGACCGGTGCAGTGATAAATACAAATTACATCGAACCGCAAAAATTTCTCGAAGATGCTGAAGTCATCGTGCTCGATCATGTGCGGAACGTTATGCAAAGACACGCAAGTGTAAAGATAAACACTGTGTTCAACGGTGAGTTTGTGACGGGTGACAAACGTGCGAACAAAAGTATCAGCACGAGAAACTGCGAACTCTTTCGTTCGTCCGATCGGTCCGATCTGCGCGAGTGGTACAAGCTACACGTTATCGAGCCCACATTAGCGAAACTCGAAGAGTTTCAGGAACGCGACAGCGGGTGGGCGTTATCGCGTATACTCAATTTGACAGTGAACGTGAACAAGTACAATCCTTTGCGCGCGGGATGTTACAGCAAATTACCGCAACAAATTAAATTGAAGGGAGCGGTGATCAACGTGCAATCTATGGACAATGCATGCTTCGCGTGGTCGGTGGTGGCTGCTTTACATCCAGCCGAAAGACATTCGGAACGGGAATCTTCGTATCCTCATTATACAACAGTGCTGAATTTACGAGACATTGAGTTTCCAGTGACGTTGAGCCAAATTAAAAACTTCGAACGATTCAACGACGTGTCGATCAACGTATATACTGTCGAGGGAGAGAAGACGCCGAACGTTCTCCCGATACGGCTCACCGACCTGAAGAGAGAAAAGCACGTAAATCTGCTGTACGTGCAGGAGCCGCGAAACGACAACGTGGGGCATTTCGCGTGGATCAAGAATCTATCGCGTCTCGTTAGCTCGCAATTGAGCACGCACCGTGGTCGGAAATACTTTTGCGATCGGTGAGTACTTATACTCATTTTTAATAAAATTATAAAATATTTTATTTAATAATTTACAATATTTGTTTTTTGCAGATGTTTGCACTATTTCTACACGAGCGAGAAATTGGAAGCGCACACCGTCGACTGTCAGAAGATAAACAACTGCGCAATCCGACTACCGAGCGAGGACGACAAGTGGCTGAGTTTCAAGAATCACAGCAGGAAAGAGCGGCTTCCATATGTCGTGTACGCCGACCTGGAATGTACCCTTGAGAAGACGGAAGCGGATCCGACAACGCCCACGTTCAGGTTTCAACATCATCGGGTATGTAGTATAGGATACTACGTGCGGTGCTCGTACGACGACTCGTTATCTGTGTATCGATTTCGCCGCGATAAGGATTGCGTCGCGTGGTTCGCCGAGGAACTGAAAAGATTGGCGCATCGCGTAAAGGCTATATTGTCCGAGAATATTCGCATGGTAGATCTAACGCGAGACGAGTGGGAGATATTTCGCAGCGCGGCGCAATGTCACATTTGCGAAAAACCGTTCGCGCCAGACGACGTGCGAGTACGCGATCATTGCCACTTGACCGGTCGATATAGAGGTCCCGCACATTCGAACTGCAATCTGAATTATAAAGATTCGCATTACATCCCCGTAATTTTCCACAATTTATCGGGCTACGACGCGCATTTCATTATCACGGAGATAGCTGCCGCGTTCGAAGGCTCAGTCGATGTACTACCGATCTACCGATAACAAAAGAAAAGTACATCTCATTCACGAAGCACGTGAAAGATACAGCCGACAGATCAGATTCGCGAAGCGACATAAAATTAAGATTCATCGATTCGTATAAATTTTTGAGTAGCAGCCTCGATAAATTAGCATCTTTTCTATGCAAAGATAAGTTAAAAACTGTACGTTCTCAATTTTCACAATTATCGACCGAGGACTTTGATCTTTTGACGCGAAAAGGTGTCTTTCCATACGAATACGTGGACAGCATCGAAAAGTTGGAGGACACGTGTTTACCGCCGCGCGATTCATTTTACAGTTCCTTGACCGGTGACACCGTATCCGAGAGCGATTACGCGCACGCCGCGAACGTATGGCAGCGATTCTCCGTTCGAACTCTGGGCGAATACAGCGATCTATACCTCAAAACCGATGTCTTGCTGTTGGCCGACGTGTTTGAAAATTTCCGCGACAGCTGTATCGCGAGTTATGGACTCGATCCGGCGTACTACTACACTTTGCCAGGTTTCACGTGGGACGCCATGTTGAAACATACGTGTATCAATTTCGAACTGCCCACCGACATTGACATGGTCTTGTTCATCGAACGCGGTATACGCGGTGGTCTGAGTCAATGTTCAAACAGATACGCGCGGGCCAACAACAAGTACATGCAATATTACGATTCATCGAAACCGTCTTCGTACTTGATGCACTTCGATGTAAACAACTTGTACGGTTGGGCGATGTGTCAGCCACTGCCCTACGCAGATTTTCAATGGGTCGAAGACGTTTCGAATTTCGACTTTAGCGCGATCGCTTTGGATTCGCCCACGGGTTATATTCTCGAAGTCGATCTCGAGTATCCGGAGAATAAACACGACGCGCACGCCAACCTACCGTTCTGTCCGACGCGCGATAAACCGCCCGGCAAACAGCAGGAAAAACTTCTCGCCACGCTGTATGATAAGAAGCGTTACGTCATACACTACCGCAACCTACAGCAGTGCACGCACCACGGCCTTCGCGTCACAAAAATACATCGCGTATTGCAATTCGCTCAGTCTGCGTGGCTCCGCACTTACATTGAACTCAATACAAAATTTAGAACACTGGCCAAAAATGAGTTCGAGAAAAATTTATATAAATTGATGAATAACGCGGTTTTCGGGAAAACGATGGAGAACGTTCGCAATCACGTCGATGTAAAATTATTAACAAAGTGGGAGGGTAGATACGGCGCGGAGGCAATGATCGCGCGACCAAATTTTCATAGTCGAAGCATCTTTTCGGAAAATCTGATAGCCGTTGAACTGCGAAAACTTGAAGTTAAATTCGATAAACCTATTTACGTCGGCATGTGCATTCTCGACGTATCGAAAATCTGCTTGTATGAATTTCATCACGAGTACATGTCTCCCCTGTATGGCGACAAGTGTAAAGTCACGTACACCGATACTGACAGTCTGATTTATCACATCGAGTGCGACGATGTGTATGAGAACATGAAAGATGATATAGTCAGGTTTGACACTAGCGATTACGCGGTAGATAACGCGTACGGTATCCCACTCGCCAATAAAAAAGTTCCGGGCTTGATGAAGGACGAGAATAACGGCGCGATCATGACCGAATTCGTCGGACTCAGGGCGAAGATGTACGCGTTGAGGGTGGATGGTAAAAAAGATTGTAAAAAAGCGAAAGGTGTCAAGAACAACGTCGTAGCGCGTACTATAACGTTCGACGATTACACGAGGTGTCTGCAAGACGAAATTGAAATGACCCGATCGCAGTCCTGTATACGATCGAAAAAGCACAAAGTGTACACCGTGTCCGAAACAAAAATCGATCTGAGTCCATACGACGATAAGCGATACATTATACCCGATTCGACCGATACGTTACCGTGGGGACATTATAAAATACCTTTGTAACGTATGTATGCATGTATGTAATAGTATAACGTATGTAATAGTATAACGTATGCAGTAGTATATGTATGTAACGTAATATATATAACGTATGTATGTCGTATAACGTATGCAGTAGTATATGTATGTAACGTAATATATAATGTAGTAGTAGTATGTCATATAACGTATGAATGTATGAATGTAGTATAACGTATTGTATTATATTACAGTATTGGAAAGAATATTAATAAAGATATTGCACATGTGTATATTTCATATTTTTACGTATTTTATATTTCATATTTCAAACACTTTACATGTATTACATATTACATATTTTTTATGTTAAGAATAAAATACAGTTTGTACGAATTAAATAACATTGTCCTTGTGTATCCATGAATTGTGCGATCCATCGAATCCCAGCCATTTAACGTAAACCTCGTCGCCCCTCTTGCGCAGTACTTTCTCCACGAGATACACGTCCGGATAAGTCGCGCGATGCAACTCGTGCTCGTAGAACGCTCCAGCGACGGATTTTCCACGATAGTCCTCGAGTAGATAGGTTACGGGATTGGTACGCTGCACTTTAACGATCTTAAACACCTCGGTGGTCCAATTCGGCGTGTAACCCTTTTCGAAAATTGTTTTGTATTTGCTAACGCGCACCGAGTCACCCGCTTTGAATTTTGCCGGACCCGCGATCTTTATCGCGCTGTATACGGTAGCCAAGAGTCTTTTGGCGATCGCGGGGGTAACGTCGACGGGCCGCATGCCGATGGTTCGATGCTTGCGCGCGTTGTAATCTGACACGAGTCGCGGCAAGGCGTCGACCCACTTGTAATTTCCGTTGAGCGTAAACATCTTCCACATGTCGTTCTTTAACGTACGATTGAATCGCTCGACGACCGACGCCTTCAACACCGAATACGTGGAATAATGATTGATACCGTGTTTCCTCACGAGACGTTGCACGTCGGTGTTGTAAAATTCCTTCCCCATATCGGTTTGTAGATTACTAGGGCACCTCCCGCTGCGTCGAATGATCTCAGCGACAGCGTTAGCTGTTTCGCTTCCGCCTTTACCCTTGAGTGGCACGGCCCACGCGTGCTTGCTCAATACATCGATGACGGTAAGTATGTAGTGGTAGCCTCCGTTGAAACGTGAGTACGGACGCATCTCGACGATGTCAGCCTGCCACAGGTCATCGTACCCTCGCACTATGACGCGTCTGCGGGGAAAATTTCTTCTCGCCGGAGCGTGCAGTTCTTCGACGAGTCGTTGCTTCTCGATACTTTTACGCACATCGATCGATTTTAACTGTCTCATGTTTCGTTGTCGCCGTTTCTGCTTCTAGTGCATCGTTCGTAGCAGTTTCTGAACAGTTCGTAACCGCTTCTCAACAGTTCGTAACCGCTTCTGAGCCATTCGTGAATCGTTCGTTGTTGTTCGTCGTCGTCAGTTAACCGTTGTTTGTCACTCATCGTCGTCGTCGTCGTCGTCGACGTTCTTTAGCCGTTTGTAGCCTTTCCTGTCACCGCGTAGTTCGCAGCTGTTTCTGAATCGCTCGTAATCGTTTCTGAGTTGTTTTTGAATCGTTCGATAACCGTTCGACAACCGTTCTTGAACCGTTAGACAGCCGTCCGACAACCGTTCTCGAATCGTTCGTTGCTGTTCGTCGCCGTCGTCAATTAACCGTTGCTTCTCTTCACTCGTCGCCTTTCGATAGTCGTTTCTGCTGAACCGTTTCTTCATCGTTCATTAGCCGTTTCCAATCTAACGATGTTTGTACGCCGAAGCGCGTTTACTGCAGTCTGTAACGCTCGCACGTCCTTCTCGAACGAGGTAAGCTTCTCGTCTGACTCTTTTCGTTGATCTGTCAAATTTTTAACGCACCGATCCACGTATAGTTTGTTAACCGCGTCACCGTCAGTCTCAGGTTGCGCTACGCGACGAATCTTGCGCGACCTTGCGTCAAAGTCCGTGGCGCTGCGACACAGAGCGTTATTGCGCACGAAATTTCTCATTAATCCGCTCCACCGATGGTACAAAATGGAGTTTGTCGCGTCTCCGCTGTGCTCGAACAATCCAAATTTGTTGATCGGCATTTCGACGCTGATTGAACGGATCGCTGTCGCGCCGTTTAATTTATAATAAGCCCGGCTTCGCGAAGTTCCTCGATGATCGACATGATCTCGTTGTCGTGGGCATTGTTGCCAGCTTGACGCGAAGCGTCGAGCAATCGCAGACGATCCACCAGCTCGTTGGGATCGTCCCAGTGCACGTAGTCGATCTTATTGTCGTTTAGCGTCATCGCGCGAGGCATGGATAATCCCTTTCCGGATTTTTTCTTCTTGGATTCGATCGATATCAACGGTGAGATTACCCATAGATACTTGTATCCCCTGTTACCCTTTACTCGCTCGCGAGGATCGTGTTTGTATTTATGAGCACTCGTCGCCAACAGTATGCTTCTGTACTTTTGCCTATCGGCCTCCGTGTAGAGCTTATCATCGGGTATTTTTTTGAAGATTAACTCGTAAATACCGGGTGTATCGTACCGGCGTATCGTACGTCGCCAATATGAATGTTATCCGCTTTGTCCACGTAAAAACGTTTATTACCGAGCATCATTTCATTCTTGTCGAGATAAACGCCGTACACGTCGTCTATCGTTGGATCGGCGCCCAAAACAGACGAGATATACACTCGGCTCAGTGGACCGAAATTATCTTCCAACGTTTCTATAAACAATTCTTGCCCCTCCGATGTTTGCAACTGCTTTTGAACGGTCGTCCCGATTGAGTCGTCCGTGGTTTCGAAAACATCCACGTTTTCGAGAAATTCGGGAACATCCACGTTTGCCGCTAATTCGGGACTTGTATGTTGCACGGTTCGCGTCGGTGTAGAGGTTATCGGTGTAGAAGTTACCGGTAGTACTTTCGATCGTTTCGATTGATTAGATTTACGCGGTGTCGATGACAGATCCGACCAGGAGTATAATCGTTCCCTCTTTTCTCTCTTCGGTGTAGCATTCTCCTCCTCCTCCCCGCCAGCGACGCTTTCCGGCTCCTCCTTCTTCACCGCGGTCAAGCTCGAGTTGTCGACGATCTTTTTCAGCGGCCCGATGAGAGGTTTAAAGTGCGTATCCATCTCAATGCCCTTCTCGATCTTACCGGTCTTCAAAGCGCGAAGTTTCTTGCGAATCGAATCACTCGTTTTCGCAATATCTTTCACGATCTTCTCGCGTTCGCGAATATTCTCGCTCCCTTCGATCGCAGCCATCGCGGGAAAACAAAGCAGAGTATCGATCTCTCTCTCTCTCTGTAACGCTAACGTTTCGCCTCCGACGAGGTATCGGCAACGACTGATCGCTTTTACGGTATCGCGAACACGTTAAATTCTTTTCTGTATCGGCCGTTCGAAAGCGCGCTGTCCTTGTCTATCACCGCGAATCCGTACTTTTGTTGCCAACACTCGTGACACAACGAGCAAAATTCATCGTACGGCATGTCGGTATTCACGTGATCGTTGTACACGTGTTTCAAATTGGTACCGTCCTGCTTGAACAGGATCAGCAGATTCGCGTTGTCGCGTATCAGATGTTTAGGTATTCTCGCGTACGTCTGACAGAGATAGAAGGAGTCGACGCTCGAGTGCCTGTCCATTGAGAAATATTCTCTCACAGCGTCTTGCTTATCGCATGCCACGTCATCGAAGACGAAGATCGAGTTTGGACGCGCGTCGCTCGGTGGAATGACGTCACTGTTATTGGAGAACGTAAAGTAGCCGATTTCGTCGATCGATGTCAATAAATTCTCCAGATATCGATATTTCGGCTGTTGCAGCGATTTCGAGTACACGTACACGTTTTCGAAACGTACACCGTGCGGACTTTCCAGCAAGCTAAACAGAACGTTGGTTTTACCGCAACTCGAGGGGCCGCAAATGATCGCGCGTATAGTAGCCGGCAGCAGCGTACCGTGCCTACGCTTCTCCGCGTTGCCTCCCATCGGCCGTGATCTGTCGTTGCAATTCGTCACGCGAATCGCCAACGGTTGTCGCACGAATCTCATTTTTTCCACACTGTCGACTTTCTGGATGACTCGAACGCCTATTTATAGGCGAGCGGAACCGCGAATGGCTCAGTAGCAAAAATGTTCGTCCTACTGTCGAGACCTTCCGATATTCGCGACTTGAGCGCCGAACAGCTGCAATTTGTGCCGAAAGCCGTTTTGCTGCAAACGTGTGGCGATCACGTTCACTACGTGTGGGACAAGCTTCCGGAACATATAAAGGCGGATTTGGAGGTTCAGACATATCGTCGCTGTTACGAACATTACAATCAACCGTGGCAGCGAACGCACGTCGACGGTCCCGCGCCATTGATAAAGGATTGCGGCGAATGTCAACGAAAAAAATTGGTGGAGGCCTATTAAATCGCGCGATAAACGCACTTCCGTTCGAATTACACATTCCCGGCTATCAATTTTGCGGCCCGGGAACTCGTTTACAAGAACGATTGGTGAGAGGCGATCAAGGTATTAATCCATTGGACGCGGCGTGTCGCGAGCACGACATAGCTTATTCGCGTAACCGCGATCTCACCGAGAGACACGCGGCGGACGAGATACTCGCTGCGGAAGCGCGAAAACGCATTACCGCGAGAGATTCGACTCTCGGAGAGAGAGCTGCCGCTACAGCCGTCTGGGCGACCATGAAGGCTAAGACGAAGCTCGGAATGGGCTTGAAAACGAAAAAAACGAAAACGAGGAAAAGGCTAACGAAAAAACGGATACTTCCTGCAGTGAAACGAGGCGGCGTATTGCCGATTCTACCGTTGTTGGGAGTTCTCGGTTCTCTGGCCAGCGGAGCGGCGGGAGTCGTAAAGGCCGTGAACGATAACAAAGCCGCGCGGCGTCAGCTGGAAGAGATGCAACGTCACAATCGCGCCGTGGAAGGTCGCGGACTTTATCTCGCTCCGTACAAATATGGACGAGGGCTGTATCTCGGCCCGCACAAACGCGGGCGAGGAGTAGCGTCGAAAATAAAAAAAAAACGTAAAAAAGACGTTAAATATGCCCGCGGGTATTACGACTAACGTACAATTAAATCGACTGGCAAGGCATATGCGCGTACCGTTCTTCAGAGGTGTCTTCATGCGTGATTCGTTACCGATCGGCGGTGTACGTCGAAACGAGAGCGGTATCGTGAATTTGGACGATGCAGCGGGTCCCGGTACTCATTGGGTAGCGTACGCGAAGAGGGAAGATCGAGTCATGTATTTCGACAGTTTCGGTAATCTTCGACCGCCGAAAGAATTGGTGCGATATTTCGGGCCGAGCGTGACGAAGATTGAGTACAATTGCACGTCTTATCAGCGATACGATCAGAGCATCTGTGGACAATTATGCTTGCAATTTCTCCGGACGATCGACGCTAATTTAAAGCCTGACGGTGCGCCGTGGTGACTCAGTATTCGTTAACGGTTTCCGCCGACATGTCTATAACGTTCACGTTGACCGGGAAGAGCAGCATCCTCGCGGAGCACTATTTTCCCGCCGTGGATCTGAGCGACGGTGACTACGAGCTCGGTCTAACGTGTTTCGAGACTTATCACACGATTCCGAACGTGAATTCTTCGAACAATAAATTTTATTTCGACGAGGATGACACGGAAATTACGATTCCCGAGGGATCGTACGAGATACGAGCCATACATGAGTTTTTGAAACGCGAAATTTCACGGAAACGCCCGCGACGCGTAATTCGTTCCAACGATGATCGTACGTCGGTCGCGAATATCGCCCGAGAGGCGACCGGTCGCGCGAACGGCTACGAAGACGAGGTCGCGGAATACCCGATAGTGCTCCGCGCAAATTACAATACGATGAAGAGCGAGATCAAGTGCGCTTTTAGAGTGAACTTTAACAAACCGAACAACGTTGGATCGCTGCTGGGATTCTCGTCGAAGCGTATATTGCAGCCGGGACAGTGGTACAAATCGGACGCGTCGATTAATATTATTAACGTAAACATTATCCGCGTGGAGTGTAACGTGACCGCGGGTGCGTACAGCAACGGCAAACTTGTTCACACGATACACGAATTTTCACCGAGCGTACCACCGGGATATAAGATATCGGAAACGCCGGCGCAGATCATTTAGCTTGACTCTAGTCTGGCACTGTAAGGAGACATGAGAGGTGTAGCATAAGTGGGAGATGGCAACATCGTCGGTGAAATACCACTACTTTCATCGTTTCCTTACTTACTCGGTTAGGCGGAGCGCGTGCCCCGAGGGCTTCGTGCTCCGGCGGTCACGGTGTTCTAGAGCCAAGCGTGTCAGAGTGGCGATCATCGCGCGAAGCGTTTCGGATCTAACGATACGCGTCACGGATCAAAACGGACGATTGCTCGATTTTCGAGGAGAAGAGATCACCGTCAGATTACACGTACGACGGCGACAGCGATAACGCGCGACGTGTGAGATGCTCGTGTTGAACGACTCGGAGCACGCGACAGATAAGAATATCTTTACGACTGCGACGATCGACGATATCGTCAAATCGACATTCGGTGGCGTTAAAAAAGAGACGAGAAAGAAGCTCAACGCATCGAACGTTAAATTTTTACAATCTCTGGGATTCGCGGTACGAAACATCTGAAAGCTGACCGTGAACGATGACTGAAATTCTTAACATCGGAGGCGAGCCGGTCTTTGACGATCGCATCGTCAAGATCGAGACTCACACGTACAACCCGTACGCCAACACAACGTTCGAGTATAGCGACGAGATACGAATACCCATACAACAGCAGGATCTGTATACGTTGCCGTGCGAAAGTTTTCTCTACGTCGAAGGAACATTGACGGTGACCAGAGCAGCCGGTCAAGCCGATAACGTGGTATTGGGGAATAATTGCGTCGCGTTCATGTTCGATGAAATTCGATACGAGCTCGACGGCGTGGAGATTGATCACTGCAGAAACGTAGGAATAACCAGCACGCTCAAGAACTACGTAACGGTATCGTCCGACAGAAGCGTGATCCTGAGAAACGCCGGCTGGGAGCCACAGAATAACGCGAATGGATACTTCAATTTCTGCGTACCGCTCAACCTGTTACTAGGATTTTGCGAGGATTACAAACGCGTGGTGATCAACGCTCGTCATGAATTGGTCATAATACGATCGCGCAACGACAACAATTGTCTGGTGGGAAATCTCGCGTTGGAGCCTACTATCAAAATACTCAAGATACAGTGGCGAATGCCTCACGTGGTATTGAGCGAGATCAACAAGCTGTCGATGCTGCGCGCCTTGGAAAAAGGACGATATCTAAGTATGGGTTTCCGTTCGTGGGATCTGTACAAGTATCCCCTGTTGCAGAACACGACCAAGCACTCGTGGGCCATTAAGACCGCGACTCAGCTTGAGAAACCGCGATACGTCGTCTTCGCTCTGCAGACGGGTCGGAAGAACGTCATATCCGCGGACACGAGCCGATTCGACGACTGCAAATTGACCAACGTGAAACTCTACCTAAACTCGGAAGTCTATCCGTATGACGATTTGAATTTGGACTTTGGTAAACACAGATGGGCGATTCTGTACGATATGTACGCGCGTTTCTGCAAGGGCTATTACGGATACGAATATCTCGAGCCGAGTCTCACCGTTTCGACTTTTCTACGCAACGGCCCGTTCGTGATCATCGATTGCTCTCGACAAAACAAATCCGTCAAAAACGCCACCGTGGATGTCAGAATAGAATTCGATTGCATGGAGAACGTACCGCCGAATACCTCCGCGTACTGTCTCATCATACACGATCGCGTGATCGAGTACAATCCGTTGACCAACGTAGTGCGCAAAATAGTCTGAGTGTTCGCGGCAACGTCGACGAAAATTTTCTCTCTCTTTTACTCTCGATACAAATTTATGAGAGGGAAAAAAGGAGGGCAGGATATATAAATCAGAGTGTCGCGAAACGCGCGTCATTGCTCTCGATTCACGCATCGAAGAGAGAGAGATATCTCTTCATGTCCGCACCAACGTTCGTGGACCTGCAAGGTTTCGTCGTCGGAATGAAATTTGTCGTGAAGGAGGCGGCGGTGCTGAGAAACGGAACCGTTCTGGCGCATTACATCTTTACATGCCCCATGCTGTGGAATCTCCTCACAAAATCCGACAAATCGTGCGCTTCCTGGTTGATTCGCAATCACCATGGATTACGATGGGAAGACGGAAACGTGTCGTACAGCAAGGTGAAGCGTTTAATTACATCGGCAGTGCTCGGTGAGGAAGAGGACAACGACGACGACGACGACGACGACGACGAAATGCCTACTCTCGTGTACGTCAAGGGATGCCAGAAACGAGAATGGCTGGTAGATCTGCTTGAGAATAAAGCGAGAAAAAACCTAAACATCGAGACTCTGGATGCGGATTACGAAGATATCGAATCTTTAAATATTCTAGATGCTACCAATACTATGCGATGTGGAAAACACGTTAAGAATTGTGCATTGCAAAATGTATTAAAAATATTTAACTGGTGGTCGAAACGTCAGGGAGAATTGTCATCTTTTTAAAAAATAAATTTTATATGTATGTGTAAATTTTAATTTCCCTTCCCCATTAGTCGATAGTGTACAAAATTAAAGAATAAGTAGGTATACGTGACGAATTCTAACTCGAGAGCTTCGAGGGGGGGTATCAGGTTTGGACAAACATGTCTGAACATGTTTCGCGGTTGACGTCATGCGGAGAGGGGGTATACGTCTTAATAAAAAAAAAAAACATCCTACCTTAGTCCCTTCTCCTAAATTTCAGAGCGCTGATTGCGCGTTCCAGAAACATTAATTTCCCCCTCCTTCATCATAGTTTTGAAAGTTGCCGCGTATATTCGATTAATTTTACAACGACGATCAGTCTTGCATCGACCGCTTGTATCAACGGTCCGCGTCTCCATAACCGAGAGAAAAAATGTTCAGCTCCGCTGAAGGAAGCAGCAGCAGCAGCAGCGGTGGCAGACGCATGAATTATTACGTACCGATTCACGATGGTGATGATGATAAAACTCCATCGTACGAGAACAAGTGTAACAAGTAAGTTTTCGTTTTTTTTTCTTAAATTATAAAGCTTTATATTTTTTAAAATTGCAAATTATAAATTGTATTATTATTTTGAAAGTAATCTCATTTATTTTTTCTACAGCATTTCGTTGGAGCGTCGCGCGGTTCGTATACTCAGCAGACGATACGCGTTGACGGCTACGGGATACAAATTCCTTGAAGTTGGCGTTAACGTGGGTCCACCGAGTTACGTGGAGATCGCCGTAGGAGATCATCGAGGAACGGAATTGATACTGTCCCTCGAAACGTGGAAGGGATTCCACGAACAACGGCGGAACATTCAGAATTTCCTTCGATACACTAAAGATACGTGTGATTTTATAAGCGTTGGACCGCTAACGTTGAGAATTTGTACGATTAACGGCGTCAAACTCGTACGTCTCGAGTCTTTAAACGTACGCTTAACGATGACCGAATCGACGTTACACCGTATGCTCGATCTTGATCTGTGCATCGACGCGATGTTCCATCGATTGAGTAGAATTGTCGAGACGGTTGATGTCAAGTTCACGCAATTCTCCAAAATCGCGTCCACTGTAACGGATCCTACGCAAGTGTTAAATGTAATACGCGATAGCGATGCCTTCGATAAACATCAACTCGTCGATTGTGAGCTCGCAGCTTTATTTTTTAGTGCGCTTCCGTAGTACGTAAAAACAAAAAAAATGTAAAAGAAGAATAAAAAAATGTATTTTTTTTTAATATAAATCATGTCTTAATTTCTTCACACGCATTTACATTCGAGCCGTATATGCGACGTTCCACTCGAGCCACTTGAAATTTATAGTATCGTATATCGTACACTATGAAGCGATGCTCCGGCGACGCTCGCCTATGTGGTGCCGATGCTTCAACGAATCCTTGCTTGCTATTGTAATGCTAGATATATTTTATCTTAATTACTTTTCTCTGAGCTCTAGTTCAGTCCTCTGCAGTCAGTTAAAGTCAGTCCTCTGCAGTCAGTAGTGTGAAAACGTTCGCGAGCAAAGAATATATAAGAAAAAAAATGGAAAGATTTCGTAGACGTAGAATCAAAGATTGTATTGAAATCGTTCACCCTGCCATCGGGGTATGTATATCTAATACCGTTGCGTGCGTGTCGCCCGGTATGCTTTTCGAACTCCAAGCTGAAGCGTGCAGCGAGCGGTCTTTTAATAAACGAGTCGTTATTTTCGTGAGTGCGCGAGTGTGAATGAGTGTCTGAGAGAAATCATGGACTTACTATCGACCTGGGCGTAACATTTTTGAAAAGCATGCCGGACGGCATGCATGCATGCAACAATACGCACATAACTGTATATTTAAATATATATTAAATTAACCATTCTGTTAACGTTATAGTGGGTGTGGGTCGATAACGAACCGATGTACGAGATCGAACTGTTCAATATGGTGAGGGTGAGGATCCCTCACGTACAGGTGTGTATAAACATTTTTTCATACATTTTAAATTTTTTTTCATATATTTTAACTTTTTTTAAAACATTTTAAAAAAAATTTTTGTATAATTTGTTTTCAGCCAAATGTGATACATTTTGATGAAATCCGAATTCGTGGTTTCATCAATATACATTGCCAGCGTTGGATACGATGGGAGCGAGAACTCCTTCGAGATAACGACGACGAAATTTGGGAAATTTCGGGAGATGTAGACATCTATGGATTTTGAAGATTATTCGAAATCGAAGACGAGTTTGAGAGAGAAGAAGAAGAAGAAGAAGTGTGGTAATTCTAAAAATTTTTTAAAATTTTATAAATAAATATTTTTATGCTTAATTCTATATATCATTTATTATTCATTTTTTCCGCTTCCTTCACTATTATTAATATTAAGTATATTTCATAATAATAACATTTTAAATAATAATTATTAAGTTATTATATTATAATAATTATTAAGTTAAATCCGCGCGAGGGAGAGAAAACGCGAACGAAGAGATGCGAACGAGAGAAAACGCGAACGACGGCGCTAGCCCTTATCGTCGTTGCATAAACACCATAAACTGTCAACGGAAATTACAAGTGGGTCGACGTCTTGCTGTGACTCGTGTCGAATTACAACGCGCGCAAGCATCGGACCATCGGCATGTGACCCGTCGACGTTACCCGCCTCCACTATAACCATCGTTGAATTTTTTTAGTCTCGTCGTGGCCGTGAGCGTGCTTAAACGTGTTTCGTCCGGACATTTTTTTTGTGTGATTTTTTAACGAGTTATTTTTTGTGATGTCTCCGCGCCTTCCCCTGCAAGACGCTAAAGACATTGAAAAGAGCGAAATTCAGGGAGGTATTGTAGAATTTGGCAATATTGATTTTGAAGACTCTGATAGTGATCAGGGGGAGAGGCCCGCTGCTCCCGAACCCCCGCGTCAGCCACCTCTTCGGCCACTCGGTATCGGACGCGGGCGGGTAGAAGTTTACGTGGATCACCGCGCGCTCCTCGGACGCGGGAGGGCTCATTTTTACACCGACGCCCTCGCGCAGGGTCGCGCGTATCGTCCAACAGCGGAGGACGAAAGATTGGCGGACGAGCTGGTGTTCAACGTGGCTCGAATTGTGCATATCGCGGGTCCTTCTCCCATCAACCGCCCTGACCGCCAAAATCCGCGGGAGTCGATGCTGGCTGCGTTGAGACGAATGGAGGGCCGCGGCCTTGGAGCCCCCCCTCGTCAAGATTAAGGTATTTTCTTTTTTTATCAAAAAATTAATAACGCGGAGCGAGAGAGAGACCGCGCGCGAGAGAAAAACAACGTGAACGGGGGGACGGGAGCGAGAGAGACCGCGCGAGGAAAAGAGAACGCGAACGGGGACGGGAGCGAGAGAGACCGCGCGCGAGGAAAAGAGAACGCCAACGAGAAGACGCGCGCGAACGGGGGAGAGACAACGGGGGTCGGGAGCGAGAGAGAATATCAATGAGGGGAACGGGAGCGAGCGCGGTGCTCCGAGGGGGGTGCGGGGCGGGGGGGACTTGAGTGGCGAGGGGGTGTTGGGGAAGGGGGTTTCGGCGAGCGCGTCGAGACATGTCAAATGTTTATCAAATATTTGATAAACAACATGTCCCGACGCGCTCGCCGAAACCCCCTTCCCCAACACCCCCTCGCCACTCAAGTCCCCCCCGCCACGCTCCCCCCTCGGAGCTCCCGGGGCCGTAGGCACACAGTATTCCTACTTGTAAGATTTAGCACCAACGCGTAACGTGGATACGACGATTCTCGTTCTGCATGTCTCTCGGCTGGATGCAGAGCCGCCGTCACTGACCATGCGAAACATGCATTGTCCATTGATCGCACGTTTATTACCGCTCTCTTCAATTTAATTTCTCGCGGTATTTCCACAAGACACCCCGCGTGCAATGGATTGTATTTGTTTCCGTTAACTGTCAAATTAAGTATACGCGACAACGCCCATCCGCTATCACGTTCCTGGAATTCCTCCAACGATGCTAGGGTAGGCTCGATGACGTGTCGCTTGTACCACTCACACAGATCGGACTCACGAAAAAGTTCATTGTTTCTCGTAGCGATACTTTTATTCGCGCGTTTGTCACCCGCAACAAATTCACCATTAAACATTGTGTTTATCTTTACATTGTCATGTCGTTGCATGACGTTCCGCACATGAATGAGTACAATGTCTCTCGCATCTTTGAGAAATTGATGAGGGTCGATGTGTTTGGAATTTATTACCACACCAGTCAGTATACGACTTTCAAAGGCCGTATCTATCTCGCGCCATCTGAGTCCTGTCTCACTCGCACTGTATCCGGCACCCACATGCACGAAACGTTGACGTACCGAGTCTTTCAGACCTTCGAGTCGTGCGATACAAGCGACCAACGACTGTTTAAGACCGATCGATAATCGTGGCCGTTTAATTCGGCTTTGTTCTTCCAACGATTCGATAAACTCGTCGCATCGTTGCTCCCACGCGGTAAAGTCTTCCCTCGAATTTATAAGGGTGGATTGCTCCAACAACTCTTGCTCCATGTTCCTCTTCCTGACACACTTTGTTGCACTCACGACTTCCGATTCTCGACTGCTGAGCGTATCCCCCAGATTCGTCATTTTATATTCTACTAATGATGCATCGTTTGCTTTTTTATCATATCTAATTTCATCGTGATCTCAGCATCCATACATTTGCGCCTTTCGAAAAATCTACGATTTGCAGTTTTGCACGTGTGCGATGAAATCATTGCGAGACACGTATGTTCTTGAAAACGATATCGCGCCATTGACTTTCGGTGATTTGATCTGTATCAATGCAGCAGCCGTACATCGGTGCTATTTGCAAAATTTGCAGTTTTGCACGTGTTCGATGAAATCATCGCGAGACATGTATGTTCTTGAAAACGGTATCGCTCCATTGACTTATGCGAAATTGCAAAATTTGCAGTTTTGCGCGTGTTCGATGAAATCATCGCGAGACACGTATGCTCTTGAAAAAAAAATCATATTTGATGCTATTGCCCGATGAGGTAATCTCATCACGAATGTTCTTGACAAAGATATCACATTTAACATATATGTGGTGGTGGTCACCATGCAGCAGCCGTACATTGGCGCTATTTGCAAGATTCGCATATGAGAAATAAATGTATATTAAAATGCATATCACTGTATCTAAAATTATCTTTCCTTCTGTCTACCGTTCCCTTGTCCACCGTCAGCGGTTTAGAATTACAGAGCGGTAACTCTCGATAAGAATGCGCGTGCCGCATTCGTCGCGCGATCATTAAACGTTTTCTCATCTGTCTCGTATAAATTATACAAATTAAATATTAAGATCTAAACGATTAAATATCGTTGGCGAAGAAAAGATATGCGATCGTGAGCAAGAACACGAACGGGGCCGGGAGCGCGCTAACGAGAAGACGCGCGCGAATGGGGCCGCGAGCAAGAACGCGCGAGGGAGAGAGAGACCGCGCGAACGAGAAGACGCGCGCGAACGGGGTGGCCGGGAGCCGAGAGCGAGAGGGACCGCGCGCGAGGGAGAGAGAGATAACGCGACCGTGAAGACGCGCGCGAACGGGGGACGGGGGCGCGAGAAAACATCTACGAGGGGGAGATAACGCGAGCGGGAGCGTGCCGTGTGACGTCACGCGGACCGACGCGGCCGTTGCACGCGGACTCCGCGGCGCGGCGAAAACGCGAACGCGGATCCCCTCACCCCGCGGTGCCCGAAAACGCGGTACCCTTTCCCTCTCCACCGCGACGCCCGAAAACGCGATTCCCCCCTCCTCGCGGCGCCCGAAAACGCGGTTCCCCCCCTTCCTCGCGGCGCCCGAAAACGCGGTTCCCCCCCTCCCCCTCGCCCCGCCCGAAAACGCGGTTCTCCCCTCCCCCTCCCCCGCGGCGCCCGAAAACGCGGTACCCCCTCCCCTCCCCCCGCGGTATACCCTTCCCCCGCCCCTTACCCCGCGGTATGCCCCCCCCCCGACCCTCACCCCGCGGTACCCCCCCTCGACCCACCCCGCGAAATCCGATACCCTTGTGTAACCCGATACCCCCGCGGTGGGTTAGAACATATATTGCTTACCTACTGACCACCGTCTCGATTGACCACCGTCTCGATTGACCACGGTCCCGATTGACCACGGTCCCGATTGACCACGGTCCCGATTGACCACGGTCCCGATTGACCACGGTCCCGATTGACCACGTTGATATTGAGCACGTTGATATTGACCACGGTCCCGATTAACCACGTTGATATTGGCCACGGTCCCGATTGACCACCGTCCCGATTGACCACGGTCCCGATTGACCACGGTCTCGATTGACCACCGTCCCGATTGACCACCGTCCCGATTGACCACGGTCCCGATTGACCACGGTCTCGATTGACCACCGTCCCGATTGACCACCGTCCCGATTGACCACGATTGAGCACGAGTTACAATATTAAGCAGTTCCTGAGATATATACAGGGTGTAGAAAAACTATGTTTCGTAAATTTGAGGAATGAAAGAAGGAATAAATACACCAACTTTAAGTATAGGAACCATGGGTCAACGACGCTTCGTTACGGCTTGATGGGCGTTTAATTAAATCGTCACAACGACTGCGATGCAATGATTTTATTCCGTCAATTTAACATGTTTACAGTAGAGACCCTCTATACAGAGTCTGGCCATAAGCGATTTTGTCCAAATCCTGCGAGAGGAAGGATATACATTATCTCTACAATATCGCTATTATTTGCTATCTACCTATTGCTGCAATACTTATAACACTTTTACAGCTGCCAAATGTGCTTGAGTGTATCCGATGAGGCTAGGTTAAAGAGAAAATGTATATCCGTCTCTCTCGCAGGATTTTGACAAAATCGCTTATGGCCAGATTCTGTATAGAGGGTCTCTAGTTTACAGTAAATGTTCAAAATTACGACCGCCAACGTTACAACAAAAGTCACAGCACCGCGACGGAGCAATGACTGCTGCGTTCTTTGAAATATTTTAGGCATGTATCGGATGGTTTCAGATGCCTTAACGATGTGACCAAATCCTTCTCAGATTTGACTTGTTGTGAATAAATTATACTTTTCATTGCACCCCAGAAGGTAACTTTGAACATTTATTGAAATAACACGTAAATGTGTTCTTGCCTTATTGAGAAATATTTAAATACGGGATATTTACAGACATAATGACAAATATAATTGTTTGAGATCGCGATAATTTCTGCCGGAAATCGCGTCTAGTTGCATGCCTGTGTTCGCACGCCTTCAGCGGAGGTCAGAAATCTCGCATTAAAGAAATCGCGTTTCTATGAATTTATCGCATGGATCCTTCCAGTATTCGCTTTCAGGAACTTTCGCTAACATTCAACCAATAATAAAGTTAAGCTAACAGTACGCAATAACACAGCCACAGCAACCGGTCACACATACAAAGGAAAGATCCATGCCATAAACAAAGCGACTGACAAACAGGCAACGATCACTTCGGATCGTTGAAATTGAAAAGGGAAACCGTGACGTCAGCACAATGACGTAGGCCGCCAGTGGCCAATCACCCTCCCGAAATTATTGGTAATCAGACTGGAGGGAGCCTCGCTTCGGAGGTAATAAAAGACCACTGCCGCGCCGCGGAATGTCTTGTCGCTCGCTAATCGCCTAGCACCTAGCACACATTTTCGACCGCTTGTACACCGCGCAATCCCGCTTTTCTCTGATAAATTCGCTGTTGCGAAACCTCGCCGCTTTTGCCGTGCTAAATTCTGTGCGCGCACACGGCTTCTTTTCTTTGCTGTAAAGAAACGAACACTGTACATATAGACATTGTAAATATAGACTTTTATTTTATTGCATTTTCTGTTACTTGCTTTTGTGGTTGTCTACTACCTCGCGCTGTCTCGCGCAACCGCGTGCTCTCGAACAATAATAAATTTAACATACTCTTATGTTTCACTTTCTGATTACAGTGTTCTATACTTTTTATGACACTTTGTCAAGAAAAATAGATTTGGACAATTTGCAGTCAAGTTTGAATGTGTAAAAACTATAACTATAACTTATTATGTATGTACAACCACTGAGATATAAGTAATATCTCAGTATTTATATAACACAATGATTTTACGAAAGGTTAGGAAATCTGTCATATCAACTTCGTGGAAAAAAATGTATGTTAACTGCTATCAAGGAAGTATATCTCTACTTTTTGTTGGTGCTTTGCTGCTCAATAATAATTAATAATTATTATATCATTCTGCATCTTCACCTCGCACATGATTGTTATGACAGATTTCCTAACCTCTCGTAACATCACGTTGTACACACATAATAAGTTATTATATAGTTTTTACGCACTCAAATTGACTACAATTTCTCCAAATCCTTTTTTTTTAAACGACGTGTCATTGCACGTGTAAAAGATTAGAGTACTGTAATCGGAAGGAAATGAATATCAGAAAACGTTTAATTGATTATATTTGTCATTATTTATGTAAGTATCCTGTATTTAAATACTTTTTACAAATGCACACAATTACGTGTCATTCCTAGGAATATACTAATAAATAATAGCTCTTTCTTATTTACAGTGATACATCAGATTTCTATATCTTTATTAAAAGTAGCATGGTGATTTGTGCAATCTATTTCTATTAATGCTGAAATGAAAGAAATCATTATAACAAAACAAGTTGCTGATGTCGAAACCTTAAAATTATTAGCTGTCTCATAAACAGCCTTAGGATGAGCGTGTTTGAATAGAAATTTGAATAAATATCCCTCGACATGGTACGATCGAGTTCCATACTTTGGGATATTTGCTCGAACTTCTCTCCAAACACGCTCAATGTGCTGAGTATGGGCGCCTGTAAAAAAATATATAAAAGCGTACGTCTAGGCTCTTTTTTGCATTTTTTTTAATTGTAACTATAATTACGTAGCGTTATTTCCCAGTATCTGGATCGACGAAGTTGTACGTATGATTGACTGTCAGATGTTGGAAGCCCTCACTGTTAAGACAATTATAGGACTTCCAACAATCTGAAACAATTGTCGTTCCTGGCATGATCCACTCCTTAATGCATGCCAGGAGCGTTTCCTCCGTTCGATCTTCTACTGGCACAATAAATATCTTTTTCAACTCTCGCTCGTATCCTCCAAATATCCAATTGCCTTTCAAGAGACGACCACGGTTGTATTTCCGATAACCAATTTTTGCCTCGTCGATTTCAATAGTGCGTCCTGGACCTCCAAGTTTCGCACTACACTTATCGGCCCAGTATGCACAGACCTGTAAATATTTAAAAAAAATAATATATTGATATATGTATACACTGAACATGCCCCGCGGCCACATGCACATGCTCCGTGGCCGCACGCGCAGCGAAATAGAAGTTGTGATTTTCGTTAAAGCAGGGCACATACACGTGTGTGCGCCCTGCTTTATAGAAGTTGTGATTTTCGTTATATATATATATATATAAAGTAATATAATGAAAACGTTTCGATGGGATCTGCAACTTTTATCTCAAGGAAAAAATTAAAATGTGTATATATTACTTGTTATAATATTTTTAATATAAAATATAAAATATCTTGTAAAGTATTCAGTTCTATTACTTATAAAAATATAAAGGTAAAATCATAGAACAGTGAATACTTTACGAGATATTTTATATTTTATATTAAAAATATTATAACAAGTAATATATACACATTTTAATTTTTTCCTTGA
Source organism: Temnothorax nylanderi (assembly GCF_030848795.1). Taxonomy (NCBI): domain Eukaryota; kingdom Metazoa; phylum Arthropoda; class Insecta; order Hymenoptera; family Formicidae; genus Temnothorax; species Temnothorax nylanderi. The sequence goes on along the minus strand of NW_027250263.1, from coordinate 6,266 downwards.
GATAAAAGTTGCAGATCCCATCGAAACATTTTCAAAAGACTGTAATAAAGCTCTCTTTCGGAATTTCTGAAGATATTTTAAATTTTGTTATATTTTTAATATAAAATATGAAATATCTCGTGAAGTATTCACTTTTCTATGATTTTACCTTTATTCTTTTATACGTAGAATAATGAAAGAAAGCGAATAATAATATTAATTTTTACATTTGCAATTTTGCAAAATTGAATACGTCTATGAAATCCAATCGAATTTTTTTTAAATATTTTTTTTGTTTTTTTACAACAATCGATTCCTTTCATAATTCTACGTATAAAAATATGAAGGTAAAATAGAACAGTGAATACTTCACGAGATATTTTATATTTTATATTAAAAATATTATAACATAAGTAATATATACACATTTTTTTTACAGATCGCAAATCATGCGGTGCGTCGGGCGCTGCAGAGGCAGCGGAGAAACATGAAGTACGCCGGTGGAGTATACGCGCAGCCAGCGTATACTCCACCGTCGGCGTACGCGTCGCCCGCGCCACTGCCACCGCTGCCGCCGCCGCCGCCGCCGCCAACATACACGCCGCCGCCACCGTCGCCAGCATACCCGCCGCCGCCGCCGCCGCCAACATACACGCCGCCGCCACCATCGCCAGCATACACGCCGCCGCCGCCGTCGCCAGCATACACTCCGCCGCAGCCAGCATACGCGTCATTGCCGCCGCCGCCATTATACGCACCGCCGCCATCATACGCCCCGCCTCCATCATACGCGCCGCCTCCATCATACGCGCCGCATCCATCATACGCGCCGCATCCATCATACGCGCCGCATCCATCATACGCGCCGCCTCTATCATACGCGCCGCCTCCATCATACGCGCCGCATCCATCAAACGCGCCGCCTCCATCATACGCGCCGCCGTCGGCGTCGAGATATACGGCGGGGGGTATGCCATCCGCAGGAGTGTCGTGGCCAGCGTGGCCTCATACATAAAATTTTTTTTTATTTTTTTATCGTTTTGGTCTCGTTTATACTAGGTGCGCAACTAAGTTTCCGGGTTTCACACATAGATGGCACCAATAACACATGTACTCGACTTACATGTCTGAAGTTGTCTGAAGTTATAGCTTGGACATCTGTTAACAATAACCAGTCGTTATATAAACACATATCGCAACGCAAAAATATTTTTTCTAACAACGGAGATGTCGAGTTTTGTGCCAAATAAACAGCATTTGCGGGAAGCTTTGCTTTTCTGCTTTAACTTGAAAAAAAATGCAGCTGAAGCACGTCGTTTGCTTGAAAAGGCCTACGGCGAACATGCACCATCGAAAACTACCTGTGAAGATTGGTTTAAACGCTTCAGAAGTGGCGATTTCGACACTGAGGACAAGGAGCGCTTTGGTGAGACCAGAAAGGAATCGTGTACTATGAGCTGCTGAAACCGGGCGAAACTGTCAATGGGCATCGCTACCGACAACAACTGATCAATTTAAACCATACATTGCTCGAAAAACGGCCAGAATGGGACACGAGACACGAACGAGTGATATTGCAGCACGACAACGCTCCGTGCCATCGCAGTTCCATCGTCCAGGACACCATCAAAACGCTGAAATGGGATCTGCTACCGCACCCGCCGTATTCGCCAGATTTGGCGCCTTCCGATTATCACTTGTTCCGGTCGATGGCGCATGGCTTGGCTGGGCTACACTTGACCAATTTCGAAGAAGTGCAAAATTGGTTGGATGAATGGTTTCGGTCCAAAGACGCGTCGTTTTATTGTCGCGGTATTCATGTATTGCCAGAGAGATGGCGAAAATGTATAGCTAGCGAGGGACGATACTTTGAATAAACCATTTTTTGTATTTCTCTTGAAATTTTCCATTTTTTATTGATAAAAAAAACCCGGAAACTTAGTTGCGCACCTAGTACGATTATTTTTTTATTTTTATTTTTTTAACGCATACTTGATTTACGATTAAACTCGCGCTTTATTGAGGCCTAGATGCCTCAAGATACACGGCGGGGGGTAGGGGAGACCGGGGCCTAACCGTCAGTTTTTTTTCGGTGCCGATTTTTAACAAGAAAATAAATAATTTTAGTTAAATGTGGTATACCACTGTAAAGAGTGAACCTTTAGCTACAAAATTTATATAGGAAATTTTTATCTACGTCGCTTTGTTTAACCGGTATAGAGCAAAAACGACAACGGTGGAAAAATTGAAATCTCAAAAATGCCGGGGTTTAACCGTCACACTGCATTTTCAATACATATACGTACATCTAATCCTGAAAAATGATAGGATACATCTTAATAATTGTTTTTTAAGAGAAAAATATAAAAATTTATTTAAAATTTTTATGCGAAACATTATTAAAAAATAGTTACGAGGGTTCCTCTTTCCGCAGAAGTCACTCGCCCGACTTGTTTCACTCCTCGACGTCCGATGACTATTCGGTGTCTGAACGGTTGTAATTCCCGTCTCATCCATATTCCATATGCAGTGAGCCTGGAAATGCCCGGAAATGCCTTGGAAATGCACCCGGACTGCTTACTGACGGATTAACCCCAAACACAAGTTTCAGGTTTGATCGCCCACGAAATATTAGACATCAACGATAATGAAAAAACTACACTGGATTCGTGTTCAGCATGCATTACTCTTTATAATCACGTACCTCGAGATTTGGAGAGCAAATATTATTGCAGATATTACAAAATTTCCACGCGCAGAAAATGTAACTTTCACCTTCCGAAAACACGTTTGCCCTCGTAAAAATCATAACACGGCAGGTAACCTATCGAAACTCCGTTGGTCACATGGGTACCATAAGCAGCGTTTACAATGTTAATAGCGAGTTCGCACAATATACAGGTTCCGAGATATTTGATTTGACGGTTCAACCCCGGCGACGGTTAGGCCCCGGTCTCCCCTATGCCACCCGCAGGAGTGTCGTGGCCAGCGTGGCCTTATGTATAAACTTTTTTTTTTTATTTTTTTATCGTTTCGGTCTCGTTTATACGATTATTTTTTTATTTTTATTTTTTTAATTTTTTTACATTATATACATCGCTGATAGTACAAGATATATCAATGCATGATCTTTTCGTTAAGGTAATCAGTTCAAGTTGAAACTGCCGATATAATTAAGATAGATATAGATTTGAGATAGCTTACAAGAATTATAATTAATGTCAATAGAATATACTAATATTATGTATCAACTTCAGATACATCTCATACATGTCAAACATCTGTATTTTTACTTATTTTTCAGTGTATAGCACTATTCTGTAATGTATATGGTAGAAAATATTTCTCTCCTATTTAAGTGTGTACTTATATTAAATATATCATTTAAGTAAATCATATTAATATTTCATATATCCTGCACCACTTTTAATATAAAATGCCTAAATTTTATATGTAATTTAATAGTCTGTCAGCAGAAGGACTTCCGTTTCCGGGACGAGTGAGTTGATAGCGTGTGAGAGTGTGCGAGTTTAAAGGGAAGATTAAGGAGAGTCAGAGGAAGCTGAGGAAGGCGAGAGTGTGCGAGAAGGGAGGAGTAAAGGTGAGTGAGCGTGGAGGAGAGAGGGGAGAGTGGTGGAGGAGTGGAAAAAGGGAGTATAAGGAGGAAAAGTGACAGGGCTCAGACAAAGCGTACGGCACGAACGATAGTTTGTGTAGAGGGGCGACGCGATAGGCGAGCCGAGACGCGTGCGGAGCGCTGGATAGGGCGAGAACAAGAGGCGGTGTAGAGGGGCGACTCGGCAGACGAACGGAGATACGTGCGGTTTGTGCGTGGCAGAACATAAAGTATAGCACGGGTAGAGGGAGAAGGGAGACATTGAGGAGGTAGAGATGAGCGAAGAGAGAGAAAGCGGAACGGAGATAAAGAAAGCGATAGATAAAGTAAAAGAAAAGGATAGAGCCAGAAGGGGGAGTACGGGGAGCACGGGAAGCACGGGAACCTTAGAAGAGTTTTGGAAAAGGAAGAGAGAGGATTTAGATAAGAGTGAGGGGGAAGATAAGGATACGGCTTTCAAGAGAAGTAATATGACGGCAAGGTCGCCTAAAGCGGAAACGGAGGTAGGTGAGAAAGAGTTGAGGGGGATAATAAACGAATTGAGAGAGGGTTTTAGGAGCATGAGAGAGGAGTTAAGGGAGGGCTTTAAGGAGCAAGGAAGGGAAGTAGAGAAGATAAGGAACGAGTTAAGAGTGCGAGAGGAGAAGTGGAGCGCGGAGAGAGAGGAATTTAAGAAGAGAATTGATGATTTGGAAAGAAAACTGGAAGGGATGAGAATGGAGTATAAGGAGGGGGGGCAAGAAGGAGGAAATGGTGCAGAAGGAAGCGCAGGACTGAAAGGGGGGAGGGGAGGGAGGAGTCTGATTGGAAGGAAAGGGTAGAAAGGCTGGAAGGAGGTGTGAAATGAAGGAGAGGGGAGAAAGGAAGAGAAACATTGTGATTAAAGGAGTAAAAGAGGAGGAGGGAGGAATAAAGGGGGGGATAGAGGAGGTGATGAAAAAGATAGGAGTGGAGGCTAAGATATGAGGAAATTAGAAAAATAGATGCTGGAAGGAGAGAGAAGGGAGGTATGGCAGTGGTAAGAGTAGGAAGTGAGGAGGAGAAGGCAAGAATAATAAGAAATAAGTGGAAATTGAGAGATGGAAGTATTTGGATAGAGGAAGATTTAACATGGGAAGAAAGGAGGATAAAATGGAGGGTAAATCAAATTGCTTGGAAGGCGAGAGGAGAGGGAAAAAGAGTGCGGATAGGGCAGGGAAAGGTATGGATAGAGGGGGAGTGGTGGATGTGGGATGAGGTAAGAGACGTACTCAGATATAACAGAGGGAGGTGTTGGGAGACAGGACAAGGGAAAGAGGAAAAAGGCAAGAGAGATGAAGGACAAAAGCAGGGGAATAGAAGAGGGAGAGGGAGCGGATAGGAGCAGAGGGGAGAGAAGTAGAAAAAGGAAGGAGAAGAAAGAGGATGTGGCGAAAGGAGTGGGAGAGGAGGAAAGGGAGGAAGAGAGGGGAGAGAGAGAGGAGGAAGGAGAGTTTACAAGGTGGCGAAAGATAAAGAGACAGAGGTCAGATGGGACGAGGAAGGGGGAGAAGGACGGACTGGAGGGTAGTATTCTGGAATATAGCGGGTTTGGAAAATAAAGATAAGGAATTCTGGGAGGGGCTGAAGAAGGAAGATGTGATAGTTTTGATGGAGACGTGGATAGGAGAAAGGGTTGGGAAAGAGTAAGGGGTAGGCTGCCAAAAGGGTACGATTGGGGAGTGCAATGGGCGAAGAGGAAGAATAAAAAAGGGAGAGCGATGGGAGGGATGTTAATGGGGATGAGAAAAGGTTTAAAGGAGAAGGGAACTGAAATCGAAATAAGTAGGGAGGGACTGATAGTTGAAAAGGTAAGGATAGGTGGGGAGAGTTGGAAAATTGTAGGGGGTATGCAAAAAAAGGAGGAAATGGAAGGGATTATGCAGGAGTTAGGACAAATATGGATAGGAAAGAGGAAGGAAGGTATACGATAATTGGGGGAGATTTTAATGCGAGGACTGGAGGAGAAGGAGGAGGTGTGGAAGAAGAAAAGTGGGGTAGGGGAGGGGAGATGGTGGGGGGAAGGAAATCGAAGGATAAGAAGACGGATAGAGAGGGGGAGACTTTTGGTGAGGACCATAGAGGAGAGGATGGGAAATATTCAATGGGAGCATGAGAGGAGACGAGGAGGGAGAATTCACGTTCACAGGAGGAAGAGGAGCAATGGTAATTGACACGTAATAGGGAAGGAGAAGTGAGAGAGAGGGTCGCGAGCATGACGGTGGGGGATAGAGGGACTCGGATCACCATCCCTTGGAAGTGGTTTTAAGAAGGGGGAGTGTTGAGAGAGACAGAGGAAGAGGGTGGAAGAAAAGAAGCAGGGGGTTGGGAACGAGGAAGGAGTAAAGGTTTTCATGGAAAAAATAGGGAAAGTGGAGGAAGGGGGGAAGAATTAAATAGAGAATGGGAGGTAATGGAATCAAGAGTAGAGGCGTTAAAAGGGGTAGAGGAGGAGTTGAAGGGGAGCAAGAAGGAAAAGGGGGGATGGTGGGATAAGGAGTGTAGAGAAGCGAGAAAGAGGCGAGAAAGAAATTGAGGGAATGGAGAAAGAAAAGAGGAGAGAGACAGGCATTCAAGGAAAAAAGGAAGGAGGTTTAAGGAGCTATGTAAGAGGAAGAAGGAAGAAAAGAATTTGAGAATGGAGAGAAAAGCG
>NW_027250262.1:0-31405 GCF_030848795.1 Temnothorax nylanderi | reverse complement strand
CACGGACGAGAGAGATCACGCGGGGCGAACGTGCACGTGCCGATTATTCCAAATTAATAATAAGTGCTGCAAACGATTATGCAGCGATTAGCGAGAGGGATCGAGAGAATGGCGCGCGCGCAAGGCGAAACTACAATTACGCGCGGATATCCTCGTCACGACGGCGACGAACACGGACAGAGAGATCACGCGGGGCGAAACTGCACCGCGCCGATTATTCGATACGAGATACGAGGCGATTAGCAACGATTAGGCGACTCGCGCGAAAGGTCGTCGAGGTTTCTAACGCGAGAAAGAATGATCCGGCTCAAAGGACCAATGCTCGGGGTGGTATGATGCACTCCCCGGATTTGCGAATTTTCTATCGCTCGAAGGACCAGAGGGACCGTTCCCTCACGAAACGCGAACAAAGCGAATGAGCAAAGGCGACTCGCCGTTCCGTTGCCCGATGCCCTCATGGTAGCCTCGTGGTGTCCTGTCCTTTCTGGTAGCGGTGGAGAACGGAAGCAAGCGTGCAGCAGGCAAGGCAACGTGCAATCGGCAGGCAGGCAAGGCAGGCGAGGAAAGCACTCGTCGGATTCCGAGATGCGAGCACTCGCGCGCGACTTCGTCGATTTACTCGAGCGCGGTAGAACCGTGAGCGATTGTTCTCCTTCGCCGGTCTAACGAGAGTGAGTTCGAGAGTTTTCCGGCCTTTCTTCGGGCTCGCGCACCTGTGTACAGCGCGAGCGAATACTTCCTCCAAAGGACTGGCGCTACCACCCGCGGGTGGGCAGCACGAGTCGAGTGAGTCGCGCGAGTATTGACAATTGATCACGATCACGATCGCGATCCGCCACGTTTCGCGCGAGTCACCGATCAAGAAATCGCGATTACCGACCGCGACGCTTATACTAATGCTAATAACAGAGCGACTTACACGACAATATGTACACGCGAAACAACTAATTACTAACATGTGACGACAACAACTTATGGACTAATCAAACGAATCTATGTACACGCGTGAGCTCCAAACAATTACAGTTTAAAAATAAGCAAAAAATTTACTGAGAAAAAGTGATTCCCTAATTCTTTTGAGCAGTGTATTTCATACTTCTGACATTGCATATGGGGACGGCGCGTGCCACTCTTAGCCGCTAGGGGCGCTAACGAAATTGGAGACGCACCGAGCTGTCACCGACTACCGAGCATATCGTTAACGAGAAAATCTATGTACATAAACCTGAATATTTCGGAATTTTTTAACATGCCGGGAATGTGTGTGGCATATGGATGTAAAAATAAGGGAGGGCATCGGTTCCCGAGGGACAAGAATGACAAGATAATGAAAAAAACGGTGGATCATCACTGGTATAAAACGCGAGGATTTATGTCCGAATACAAATTCGCAACTAAACATATGTTTCATTATATGTCTATTAATTTTATTGTAAACTCACTACTTTCAAAGCCGGTGGTAATATAATCTTCAGGTCTAAGGTGATTTGTGCATAGCGAATTTGTATTCCGACATAAATCCTCGCGTTTTATAGCAGTCATCCACCGTTTTTTCATCATCTTGTCATTCTTGTCCCTCGGGAACCGATGCCCTCCCTTATTTTTACATCCATATGCCACACACATTCCCGGCATGTTAAAAAATTCCGAAATATTCACGTTTATGTAAGTCGTTCACGGAAAGTTTGCAACACTTTTTTTTTATGATTTTTGGAACGCGCAGAAATTTTGAGATCGCGATCCACCATCTCTGTATACACGTAGTGAACGGTTATGATAGCTGTCAAAGTGAACTATAAAAGGTGGAGGTTCACGAAATGTATCTTGTGCGCCGCGGAAAATCTTAAGATATCAACTGGATACTGTAATATCGGGGTTAGTATAAAAGAATAAGCTAAATAGACCATTTTATTTTATAAATTAATTTTTATTTTAAGACATGTGTAACATTAAAAATTAATGTAATATAACATATTAATATAATTATTTATAATATAATTATTATCTTAATGATTATAATAATTATATTAATTATATTAATTATTTATAATAATTATATTAATATATTGTGTTATATGTTATATTAATTTTAATTACATAATTAATTACATAATTAATAACATTAAAATTAATTAATAACATATTAATTTAAATACATAATATTAATACATAATTAATATAACAGTAAAATTAACCGGTGTCTGGATTAATGTTCGACAAGCAGAGGACATCAGTCGATCGAAGAAGCTGCCGTGGAAGACGTGGATGCTGAGACCGCGAAGCCACATCACCGCTTCAAAGCCAATCCTTCTCGTCAAATAACGATAAAGTAATCTTTCTAAAAAATTACAAATATAAAAATTAATTACTTGCAAATTCAGTTTTAGTACAAAATCATCATTTTATTATAATTATATTAAATTGAGAAGATAGATTTACTTACATAAAATTGCCAAATCGCTGATTACTATTGACTGTTCAGTAAGAACAGATCAATCGCAATCTGTGGTCCGCTGCAATCCAGAGCGAATCTCTTGTAGAAATTCGTTGTGGGATTAAGATGTGCGCGTCTTTGTTCACTCTAGTACTGGGATCTTCTCTCGGCTGCAGGGCCCCTGGACCGATATTAGGCAGGCATGTTTGGAAAACGGAGATACGTCCTCGGGTGCTGGAGAGGAGTTTGTGAGCAGCTTGAAGACCGGCACCAAGGGCGTTGTTATTATCAAAAGTGCCACAGAACTTGATGGGCAGCTAGGCGAGAAGGTCACGGAATCGGCAGGCCCAAAGATATTTTGGATGACTTTTGCCTTGTGCCATGTTCATTCAAGATTTTCATTCCTTCATTCGTTCATTCATTAACGAGAGTTGTTCACGTTACAATCATTCAATGTCAAACATATTATTCATTTATTCATACATCATCTTGGTGAAAAAACTTCTCATATTTTCTCAGAAATCTTACAAGAATTGGGACTTATGAAAAATTCTGAAGAAGTATATGATATTTCTCAGATACTTTCAGAAATAATAATTGAAGATTTTTAGAATATTTCAATATCCGTATATATGAAAATTTCTGATAAATTGCACAGATTTTCTCATATTTATTCAGATTTCTGCAAGGATATATTACCGAAAACTATTTTATTCTTATTTTGTCTGAGTTGTTTAATTCGTATAAAAAATCTGAAAATTTCTGAGTATTCTAAAAAAAAATCTGAAAATTTTTATAGAAAATCTGATTAATAATGTGAAAAATTCTGATATTTTTTTACCAGGGCATCCATGGAAGGTCACATAGTATTAATACCGTGTGACACTTCCATGATTCTCTATTACTACATTTAATCTTTGGGGCATAGATGCAACTAAATTTTGGAATAACTCGTGCCTTGCGCGGAAATCTTCCCATATGATGAGAACATGTTGCGCCAATGCCTCGCGTCTACGTGGAAATTCAGGATTCCATATTTTCTGAGTAGCTTGTTCCTCTCGTTTTCCATAATGTTACACGCCCAGATTTATCCATCGAATATACCTTCTCATTCGAGAAAACAGTATTTGTCCATTCATGCTTCTGTGCCAAATGCTGCAAGGCAAAAGCCATCCGTTGTTCTTTGTCGCGTTCGGTTAATTGTTTATATTGAGCCGATTTATATCGATTGTATCTCTGTTCTCGCCATCTGCGCCGCACGGTTTGCGCTATCGCATATTAAGAGCCTGCGGCGCAGATAGCGGGAACAGAGATACGATCGATATAAACCGGCTCAATATAAACAATTAACCGAACGCGACAAAGAACAACGGATGGCTTTTGCCTTGCAGCATTTGGCACAGAAGCATGAATGGACAAATACCATTTTCTCGAATGAGAAGGTATTTTCGATGGATGAATCTTGGCGTGTAACATTATGGAAAACGAGAGGAACAAGCTACTCATAAAATATGGAATCCTCAATTTCCACGTAGACGCGAGGCATTGGCGCAACATGTTCTCATCGTATGGGAAGATTTCCGCGCAAGGCACGAGTTATTCCAAAATTTAGTTGCATCTATGCCACAAAGATTAAATGTAGTAATTGGGAATCATGGAAGTGTCACACGGTATTAATACTATGTGACCTTCTATGGATGCCCTGGTAAAAAAATATCAGAATTTTTTACATTATTAATCAGATTTTCTATAAAAATTTTCAGATTTTTTATACGAATTAAACAACTCAGACAAAATAAAAATAAAATATTTTTCGGTAATATATCCTTGCAGAAATCTGAATAAATATGAGAAAATCTGTGCAATTTATCAGAAATTTTCATATATACGGATATTGAAATATTCTAAAAATCTTCAATTATTTCTGAAAGTATCTGAGAAATATCATATACTTCTTCAGAATTTTTCATAAGTTCCAATTCTTGTAAGATTTCTGAGAAAATATGAGAAGTTTTTTCACCAAGATGATGTATGAATAAATGAATAATATGTTTGACATTGAATGATTGTAACGTGAACAACTCTCGTTAATGAATGAACGAATGAAGGAATGAAAATCTTGAATAAACATGGCACAAGGCAAAAGTCATCCGAAATATCTTTGGGCCTGCCGATTCCGTGACCTTCGCGCCTAGCTGCCCATCAAGTTCTGTGGCACTTTTGATAATAACAACGCCCTTGGTGCCGGTCTTCAAGCTGCTCACAAACTCCTCTCCAGCACCCGAGGACGTATCTCCGTTTTCCAAACATGCCTGCCTAATATCGGTCCAGAGGCCCTGCAGCCGAGAGAAGATCCCAGTACTAGAGTGAACAAAGACGCGCACATCTTAATCCCACAACGAATTTCTACAAGAGATTCGCTCTGGATTGCAGCGGACCACAGATTGCGATTGATCTGTTCTTCCTGAACAGTCAATAGTAATCAGCGATTTGGCAATTTTATGTAAGTAAATCTATCTTCTTAACTTAATATAATTATAATAAAATGATGATTTTGTACTAAAACTGAATTTGCAAGTAATTAATTTTTATAATTGTAATTTTTTAGAAAGATTACTTCATCGTTATTTGACGAGAAGGATTGGCTTTGAAGCGGTGATTTGGCTTCGCGGTCTCAGCATCCACGTCTTCCACGGCAGCTTCTTCGATCGACTGATGTCCTCTGCTTGTCGAACATTAATCCAGACACCGGTTAATTTTACTGTTATATTAATTATGTATTAATATTATGTATTTAAATTAATATGTTATTAATTAATTTTAATGTTATTAATTATGTAATTAAATTAATATAACATATAACACAATATATTAATATAATTATTATAAATAATTAATATAATTAATATAATTATTATAATTATTAATATAATTATAAATAATTATATTAATATGTTATATTACATTAATTTTTTATGTTACACATGTCTTGAAAATAAAAATTAATTTATAAAATAAAATTTTCTATTTAGCTTATTCTTTTATACTAACTCCGATATTACAATATCCAGTTGATATCTTAAGATTTTCCGCGGCGCACAAGATACATTTCGTGAACCTCTACCTTGTAGTTCACTTTGACAGCTATCATAACCGTTCACTACGTGTATACAGAGATGGTGGATTGCGATCTCAAAATTTCTGCGCGTTCCAAAAATCATCAAAAAAAAGTGTTGCAACCTTTCCGTGAACGACTGTACACAGATTTTCTCGTTAACGATATGCTCGGTGGTCGGTGACAGCTCGGTGCGTCTCCAATTTCGCTAGCGCCCTCTGCGCTGAGCTCGTCATCTCGCCGTCCCCATACAAATTCAGTATGTAATATACGAGGCATGTCCGGAAAGTAAAGATACATTGCATCTAGATCGCTAGGGAAATTTTTTATGCAGGTGTTGGCTAGACTGACTTTAACTTTGATCCCTTAGCTTTAAACAGAATAATAAATTTCTTTCGCCAGTATATAGAATAACAATTAAAGTAATTTTTAAATCGACCGTGACTGGCAATATATAACGTCTTTTCCGATATGAACATAGAAAAACTGTGAGCCAACTTGGTTTGTCGGATTCACACAGTACTTTCCTTCGGCTCAATCGAGACATTATTAATTTCGACCATGGCTTTTGGTCGGTTGATGTAATTTCTAAATTAAATAGTTTAAATTTTTATTGCGAAAAAATATTACCCCAGCCAGGGTTCGAACCTGGAACTTTCCGTATACCGTGCGGGTGTCGTGCCAATTCGACCACTGGGACTGTGGTAATATTTTATCGCAATAACAACTATAAGATGGAGCACCGATTCTTTGGTCTACGGTGTATAATAAACAGAATAATAAATTTCTTTCGCCAGTATATAGAATAACAATTAAAGTAATTTAAATCAACCGTGACTGGCAATATATAACGTCTTTTCCGATATGAACATCGGTATACGGGAGGTTCCAGGTTCAAACCCTGGCTGGGGTAATATTTTTTCGCAATAAAAATTTAAACTATTTAACTTAAAAATTACATCAACTGACCAAAACCCATGGTCGAAATTTATAATGTCTCGATTTGATCCGAAAACGTACTGTGTGAATCCGACAAACCAAGTTGGCTCACGGTTTTTCGATGTTCATATCGGAAAAGACGTTATATATTGCCAGTCACGGTCGATTTAAAAATTACTTTAATTGCTCTTCGCTTTAGTTTTTCAAACGGAAAAAAATTTGTTCGGGTTATTAGTGAATGAAACGTGTTAAACATGGCGGCGCCGATCGAAAATCCCGCCAAATGCGAAATTCGTTCTGTGTTTTCTGAACGTAAAAGGTGTAAGTGCTCAGCGAAAATTCACAGACAAATTAATGCTGTTTATGATGACATTATGAAATTCGTTCCGTGATTCGGTTAAAGGCGAGCGCCCAGCGAAAATTCACAGATAAATTACTGCTGTTTATGGTGACGTTATGAATCGTCAAAATGTGACGAAGTGGTGCCGTGCATTCTCGGAAGGCAGAACTAATGTTCACGACGAACAAAGGAGCGGTAACCCATCTTTGACCTCTGACGACTTTTTTCATAAAATTGAAAAACAAATCGGCGTTTCATTATAAGAGAATTGCATAACATTATTCCTGAAATGTCTAAGACTAAGATTCATGAAGATTTGACAGAAAAATTAGGCTACAGAAAGTTATGTGCGCGTTGGGTGCCCAAAATGTTAACGGACGATCACAAGAAAAATCGGATGGGTTCCACGCTTAAGTTTCTCACGCGCTACGCAAAGGAAGGAGATGAGTTTCTGGACTCTATTGTGACTGGGGATGAAACTTGGGTTTATCACCACACTCCTGAATCAAATCAGCAATCATTGCAATGGCGCCATTTGAATTCCCCCAAACACAAAAAATTCAAAACAACGATTTCAGTCAAAAAAATCATGGCTTCAGTTTTCTGGGACAGAAGAGGCATTCTTCTGGTTGATTTCATGCCTCAAAGCACAACAATTAATGCTGATATTGTGAGATTTTGAGACGGCTATCGAAGGGCCATTCAAAACAAAAGAGGTGAATGTTGACACACGGCGTCTGTCTGCTCTACGACAATGCTTGGCCGCACACCGCGGGTGTCACCACTGCGCTGCTGGATCGTTTCAAGTGGGATGTTTTGGATCATCCGGCGTATAGTCCGGACCTCGCACCCAGCGATATTCACTTGTTTTTGCATTTAAAGAAACATTTGGCCGGGAAAAAGTTCAATGATGATGATAAAGTGATAAAAGAAGTCATGACGTGGTTTAAAGGACTGGCGGCAGACTTCTATGACTCGAGGATACAGAAGTTGGTTCCCAGACTTAATAAGTGCTTAGACAATGACTATGTGGAAAAATAAAATTATATATTGTTGCACCCCCCCCCCCCCCCGCGCTGTGAGCGTCGCCCGGTATATCCAGCCGCGAAGCGTCCTTAGCAACGGGCGTTGCCATGGGTTATTATATCAGCCCAGCTGTCAGATTTCCGCCGAATTTGGAGACTCGAGCGGACGTTTCGGTTCGCGCTCCGAGCTTGTAAACGATTTGCAATAAACCGTCCTTTCCTTACGTTAAACTTGTGTTCTCTTATTCCGCGGGCCGCGAGCGAGTGCGAAAGTGCGGAGAGAGTGTCGGGAAGCTGCCGGAGTGCAACAGTATATATAAGTAATTTTTAGTAACAGTTTTGTAAATAAATAATTTAAAAAATTTGTATGGCCTTCGTATCTTTACTTTCCGGACATGCATCGTACATACATATACTGGAAAAATATCAAATGTAATATCACGGAATAATCTGCTATAATAGTCGTTCACGGAAAGGTTGCAACACTTTTTTTGATGATTTTTGGAACGCGCAGAAATTTTGAGATCGCGATCCACCATCCCTGGATGCACGTAGTGAACGGTTATGATGCTGTCAAAGTGAACTATACAAGGTGAATTCACGAAATGTATTTTGTGCGCCGCGGAAAATCTTAAGATACCAACTGGATACTGTAATATCGAGGTAAGTATAAAAAATAAGCTAAATAGACAATTTTATTTTATAAATTAATTTTTATTTTCAAAACATGTGTAACATTAAAAATTAATATAACATAACATAACATATTAATATAATAATTATATAATAGATAAGATAATGGATACTTTATTACCCACAAGGGGTCTAAAAGAGCGTTTTGTAGGGACGTACCCAACCCTGTACAGTTTCACAACATCCTTTCCAACATCTTTTCCAACATACGTATTGGCGTTTTGAAGGGACGTACCCAACCCTGTACATTTCACTCTTCCTATCCCGACCTGGCACTTGGCCTTATACATTCTCGCTCCCTCCCTCCCCTTCTCGTTCTTTATCCTTTCCCTTTCCGTGGTTGCACCCTTCTCTTCCCCTATTCCCTTATCTCTTCTTCCTTTCTCCTGAAGACTTTAATGCTAGACTCTCTTCTTTCCTCCATCCCTCTTTTGTCTTTCCTAACCTCGCTTTTTCCTCTGCTTCCTCTGCCCTCCTCCTCACTCATCGCTCTTCTCCCCGTCTCCTTCTCTGGCCATTCCTTCCCTTTCCTCGTCTTTTCGTCTCCCCGTCTTACCACCGTTTTTTTCCCCTCCTCGTTGAAGTTCCTCCTCCCTTCGTTTCTCCCTTCCTCCTCACTTTCCATTTCCTCCCACCAATCTCTTCCCCATCTTTTTTTACTTCATCCTCCTTCACTGCTCTTTCCTCTCTCTTCTTCTGACATCTCCTTCCTCGCCGTTTCTCTTCTGCTCTTCTCCATCTTCTCTATCTCTTTTTCCTTCTGTCTCCGTCCGCTACTCTCATCCGCTTCCTTCTCTTCCTCCTCTCTACGTCCTTCGCTTTCAATCTGCATCATTTCCGTCTGCCTCTTCTCCATCCTTTCTAACTGCACTCTTAACTCCTTCATTTCCTTCCTAACCTCCTTTCCTTCTCGTCTTATTTTCTTCATAATTCCTTGCCCTATATCTCTTAATTCCTTCACGATTTCCTTAGCCCACTCAGTCTCCTCCATCCTCTGTCCTGTAGAATTTTTCAGGGAATATGGGAGAATATACCAACTATGAATAACTCGTAACTCGGATGTATATCGATGAAAAACAGAAATAATACTTTTATTATTTAAAGGAACAAAAATACGTGTGTCTAGCACGGAACTCTTTGCGGAAATGAAGAATTTTTATTCGGCATCTGCCTAGTATCGCGCCCCTCTCGTCACGCAGTTATACTAATGCTTCTCCGTTACTATTGGCGCTCGCAGGCGCGGGAGATTCGAGTGTGAAAAACTTTCATTCCAACACACTCACCGTTTGAGCACTCGTTATCGACAACATCTCACACAGCAAGTTAAACTGTACTCTCGGCAATGCTTTCGTAAATATATCCGCTCTTTGGTATTTCGTAGGAACATATTTTGCCTCGACATCACGACTAGCTATTTTTTCACGCACGAAATGGTACTTAACACCTATGTGTTTAGTGCGCTTATGGAATTCAGGATTTTTCGCAAGCTTTATAGCACTTTGATTATCAACCCAAATTACAGTCGGTTTATCACAGCGCGAATCGATTTCTTCGAGTAACATTCGCAACCAAACTGCTTCTCGCGCAGCAGCTGTAGCAGCTACGTATTCCGATTCCGTGGTACTCAACGTTACAATTTTCTGGCGTTGACTCGACCATGAGATCACCCTGTTCGCAAACATAAACGCGAATCCGCTAGTCGACCGACGCGTTTCTATATCGCCCGCAAAATCGGCATCACTATAGCCGATAAGCTCCGATTCGTTTCCTCCACTTTTGTAGAGTATTCCGCGATCCTTCGTTCCGACCAGATAAGCGAAAATACGTTTAACAGCCAACCAATGCGCGCGACTATGCTTGTTCAGGTACTTCGATACTGAATTGACCGCAAATGCAAGATCCGGACGCGACACAACAGCCAAGAACATTAGCGATCCTACCGCTTCGCGATACGGCACATTTTCGCATACATCTTCGTCTTCTGCTGGATACAATACAACGTTCGGGTCAGCAGGCACACTTACAGATTTCGCATCCAACATACCAAACTTTTTCAAGATCTTTTCAGCGTACTCGGATTGATGAACAAACATCGTTTTCTCGGCACGATTTCGTTCGATTTCTAAGCCTACAAATCGCGACGCGTCTCCTGTCGTTATCTTAAACGCGCTTTTCAGATAATATACCACAGCATTCAGCACTCCACTCGATTCTGATGCCACAAGGCCATCGTCGACGAACAACGCTAGAAAGACAATCATGCCATTGACACACCCTTTAAATACACACTGGTCCGCATCGCATTGAACAAAGTTAAACTTTTTTAGAAACTCTCTAAACTTGCGATTCCAGCACCTGGGTAACTGTTTTAAGCCATAGAGCGACTTGTTCAGCTTGCAGACGTAAACTTTTTGCGCACCCGAACTTCCTTCAATAGTGAGACCCTCAGGAACTTTCATAAAAATCTCCTCCTCCAGTTCACTATATAAGAAGGCCGTGCAAACGTCAAACTGAATTAGCTCGTAATCTTCTTTTGTAGTCTTCGCCAGGAATGCCCGGAGCGAATCGTAACGAATAACAGGTGCGAACGTTTCGTTATAATCCACACCCTGTCGCTGCAGAAAACCTCGTGCACATAAACGTGCTTTGTAGCGGCATTCACCCGTTGATGACCCCTGAATGACCTTAAAAACTTATTTTGAGTCTATCAGCTTGTCCTCGGGTTTCTTTCTGACCACCGTCCAGGTTTCGTTATTCTCGTGAGCTTGCAGTTTCTGATTAATAGCTTCCGACCATTTTGACCTATCAGGTCCACTCACCGCTTCCTGGAACGTTGCCGGCGCCCTGTACTCTACGCAATCAATATCGTAAGGAAGCAACCACCCTGGTGGCTGAATTTTGCTTCGATCTCTGAGTTTTCGTCCAGGCACTTTCTGCTGATGTGGTCCCGCGTCGTCCTGTACAGCTTCTTTGTCCGGTACTGCATCTTCGTTCCGTAGAACTTCTTCAATCTGTACAGCCTCGTCGTCTTGTACGTCAGGAATCTCAACAACTTCGTCTGCGCGTGGTATTTTCAGTGCCTCTTCTTCGGAGTCACTCGCGCTCGTACTCTCATTAACCCCAGTTTCGTTAAACACGACATTGCGAGACACAACAATCGTTTTCTTTGGTGGATCATACAAACGATAATTTGATGACTCGTCCTGGTATCCCACCAGCATCAATTTCTTTGCCTTGTCATCGAGTTTCTTTCGAAACTGTTTGGGAACATGAGCGTACGCAGTTGATCCGAAAACTCTCACGTGACTTAGCTCCGGTTTTCTTCCGGTCCACTCTTCGTATGCTGTTTTGATGCCTTTTCTGCTTGAGTGCGTTGTCCTATTGAGCACATACACAGCTGTTCTGACCGCTTCAGCCCACAGCGTCTTCGGGAGATCTTTCGCACGGATCATCGTTCTAGCACTTTCGAATATCGTTCGATTCGCCCTTTCCGCCTTCCCATTCTGTTGTGGTGTGTGTGGCGCCGAATTCTCCATGTTTATTCCTCGTTCTTCAAGATACGCTGCCAATTTTTTATTTTTATACTCGCCGCCGTTGTCCGATCTCACTGTCTTCAGCCTCGACCTGAACTTATTTTCGACCAGCTGATCGTAAATCTTGAACTTTTTAAACACTTCGTCCTTGTGTTTCAGAAAATAAACGTGGCAAAAACTCGATGCTTCATCTATGAATGTTACGAAGTAACTCGCGCCTCCCTGAGATTTTACCTGAATCGGTCCGCACACGTCTGTATGCACGCACTCACCCGGCTTCATTTCTCGCGAACTCAACTTTTCTTGAAACGGTTTTCGGTGCGCCTTCCCGAGCTGACACGGCTCGCAGAAAAACTTATCGACGTTTTTAAACTTCACACCAGTCACAAGATCGTTCTTAACCATGTCCTCGAGTGCACGAGCTCCGACATGTCCCAAACGATCGTGCCACGTTTTTAAATCGGCCGTTGACACGTTGATTTCCATTGTTTCTTTTGGTGACACCACGCGGACGAGCATTCGATAAATCGCGTTGCCTTGATTTACACCGATCATAACCACTTCGTCTTTCAGCGATACTGTCACGTGTTCATTGTCAATCCCGATAAAACAGCCTTTTTCGGCACACGCACCCATAGAAAGCAAGTTTTTCTTTATCTCCGGAACATATAGCACATTTTCGATCCGTATGCGATTCCAATGACCGTCAACAAACGCTTTGATGTTGATATTCCCCTCTCCTTCTATCTTGCACTCAACTTCGTTGCCAAGCACCACAGTGCCGCCAACGCCCGTGCGGAGAGTCTCGAACCAATCGCGTCGATGAGAAATGTGTCGAGAGGCGCCACTATCGCCAATCCAGGCACCTACTTTATCGACCTCGAGTATTCGCCTCACTTGCTCCGCCGAGATACCGATACGCTTTTCTGGCGTCGTCGATCCGCTCTCTTACACCGCGGCCACAAGCACATAGTTCTGCGAACTACTTGCGTCTTTGTCTTTGTCACCATCACTTTGTTTCTTTAGCGGACATTGTCTTGCGAAGTGTCCTTTTTCGTGACACTTGAAACATTTAATGTTTTTAGGGTCCTTTTTACCTTTTTCTTTAGAATTCGCCGGCTTTTTCTTCACGCTACTGTTTTTGACAACAGCTAACACTTCGACCGTATCACCGTTCGATCCGTGTCTCATTTCCTCGCGCACAAGTCGTTCCGTCAAATTGTCGATCGTCTGTTTCTCTTCGTCGACATTATCCCACGCCGTTTGGAAACTACTATAACTCGGTGGCAACCCGGAAAGAATTTTCGCCATCACGGTATCACTGATTCCATTCGATACGCGTGAAATTTATTTAACAACGACAACTTGCTCGAGGCCGATTTTTGTTTGTATTGGCTGCACAGCGAGTCCCACATTGCTTTCGCGGTTTCACAGGTGATCAAGGATATTAATTGCGACTCTCGATTGTCGTCGAAATTAGCACTCTTGCCTTCGCATCTTTTTCTTCCCACGTGTTCTTTACCGCTGCCGTAGCATCTGCCGTCAGCACATCCGTGCCATCCACGATCCTGTGCACACTCGCTGCCCTGAACAAAGCCACCATTTCGAATTTCCACGTCAGGAAATTTGTTCCGTCCAGTTTCTCGATATGTCTCACCGAAATATTGTCCGACATTTTTACTGTTTCGACCGCGCACGCTATTTCCGATAAACCGTACGACCCGGCTCTTTCCCACGGAAAAAACACAGAATGGCTGCCACGTGCCACGCGATACGACCGACCTGTTGCCGAACAACTCGACGAATTAATCACTCAGATTTCCTTCCCTCGTACTACTGGGCCCATAACCTGTAGAATTTTTCAGGGAATATGGGAGAATATACCAACTATGAATAACTCGTAACTCGGATGTATATTGATGAAAAACAGAAATAATACTTTTATTATTTAAAGGAACAAAAATACGTGTGTCTAGCACGGAACTCTTTGCGGAAGTGAAGAATTTTCATTCGGCATCTGCCTAGTATCGCGCCCCTCTCGTCACGCAGTCATACTAATGCTTCTCCGTTACTATTGGCGCTCGCAGGCGCGGGAGATTCGAGTGTGAAAAACTTTCATTCCAACATGTCCTACTCTCGGCATCCTCTCCTTTTTTGTCGGTTCCTCTGCGTATTCCTCAACGTCTTTCCTCCTTCCATTCTCACTTCAACTTCTGCGTCTTCTCGTAGCCCTCGTGCTAAACGTGAAACCTAATCTTACTTCTTGCTCAACTGCCTCTCAACTGTCACCTCACCGCGCGCTCTCAAACCCCGCCTCGTCGTCCCACAGTGGTGCCACAGCCCGCCGTTTGTCCGCCTCTCCTCTCACCTGCCCGCGCGCCCTCTCCATCTCCGTGCGCGCAGGCACCGCGAGCTCCAGTGCTGCGCCTCGACGCTCCGCAGTGGCGCCAACCCACTCTTTTGGAGGGGCCGGCACCCCGCGCCGTCTCAGCCCCAGCCCGAGCCCACCATCGCCAACACCAGCGCCGTCTCGACCCTCGGTTCAGCGCCATCTCGCCTCTCCGCTCACCACACGCGTCTCCGTGTCCGTTTCCGGTCCCTTTCCTTGACGTTCCTCTTTCCTCTCTTGCCTTCCCTCCTGGCCTTGCCTTGCTCCGACTTAACCTCACTTTTCCACGTATTCTCCATCCTGCATTACTCCGATTCTTTTACGCCTCCGGTTCCTCCTCCATATGCTCGTCTTCCTCCGTCCTTCCTTTATGTGTCTCTTCTCTTTCACCACATTCCTCGTTTCTTACTCCTTTATTTCATCCATAATTCCTCCTTCTCTTCTGCGAGCAGCCACCCGCCTACCTTACTCAACCGGAAGTTATATAATAATTATATTAATATGTTGTGTTATGTTATATTAATTTTAATAGATAATTAATAACATATTAATTTTAATAAATAATATTAATACATAATTAATATCCTCTCTCGGCTGCAGAGTCCCTGGACCGATATTAGGCAGGCATGTTTGGAAAACGGCAATACGTCCTCGGTAGAGAGGAGATTGTGGGCAGCTTGAAGACCGGCACCAAGGGCGTTGTTATTATCAACTTTTCTGCAATGTAGAAGAAAGTCCCCTATTATGAGATAGGCTCCTAATATGCAATAGCGAGGTTTCTGCTAAACTAATAGGTTCTATCTGTTGGTTCGTTATAAAAATAATTGATTGGATTCAGTATTAAGGTGGTTCTTGCAGTACTTTGAAGTCACAAAAACAACTACTGTTACTAGTGACAAATATGCATGATTTAGTATGTAAAAATCAGCATACATTTAAATTAATTATTCCGTAAGGTTTTTTCTCATTTAACCGTTGCTATAAACTGAAAATATCAGAGCAAAGTCACAAATTTGACTAGAGTTGGAACCTTATATGGCAACGTCGCGATTTTAACAGCCGCCGGAGCGCCTGCCGCCTGGTGTATTGTCATAACCAAACTTTCAGTGTTTTAGTCAGTGCGTAAACATGAGCGAACAGCCTCGACGCAAAGGTCGTTTCGAAACAAAACGAAAAATTCAATGGAAAGATAATGTCATCGCGGGAGTCAAGCGGAGAAAATTAACTCGCGAAGAGCAGGATAAGCCAAAAATCGACGGTCAGCGAATCGTTAACATCACGAAAGTAGCAGAGGATATGTGGTGTCGGTCGTGTAACGCATTACTTTTGTTTCGACACATAGAAAATGAAACCGTATTAGGCTTGGCAAGCATTTTTCATGTACCGTGTCAGAATTGCCACATGATCATACGTCACAATTTCTACAATTCCGCGATAGTGAATATATTCATACAACTGCCGAAAAAGATATGTTATCCTTATAACCTCCATTCAACGGTGGGAGAATGGTAGGACATGCGAAAGACGTGCACATTTTAATCCCACAACGGATTTCTACAAGAGATTCGCTCTGGATTGCAACAAACAACAGATTGCGATTGATCTGTTCTTACTGAACAGTCAATAGCAATCAGCGATCTGGCAATTTTATGTAAGTAAATCTATCTCCTCAACTTAATATAATTATAATAAAACGATGATTTTATACTAAAACTAAATTTGCAAGTAATTAATTTTTATAATTGTAATTTTTTAAAAAGATTACTTCATCGTTATTTGACGAGAAGGATTGGTTTTGAAGCGGTGATGTGGCTTCGCGGTCTCAGCATCCACGTTCTTCCACGGCAGCTTCTTCGATCGACTGATGTCCTCTGCTTTCCGAACATTAATCAAGACACCGGTTAATTTTAATGTTATATTAATTTTATGTATTAATATTATGTATTAAGTATATTAATAATTATAAATAATTATATTAATATGTTATGTTATGTTATATTAATTTTTAATGTTAGACATGTTTTGAAAATAAAAATTAATTTATAAAATAAAATTGTCTATTTAGCTTATTCTTTTATACTTACCCCGATATTACAGTAGGGGAGACCGGGGCGGAGTCGTCATTGCAATTATCTCGAAATCTGTATGTTGTGTGAACTCGCTTTAATGGGTGCATTCGTTTACGCAGGGCTGCGTGCAGAAACATCACCCGAGCGCTGAAAATCTATAATGCACGTAACATATGCTGTAGGATTTTTAGCATTTGGGTGATGTTTCTGCACGCAGCCCTGCGTAAACAAATGCACCCAATACTGTAAACGCAGCTTATGGTGCCCACGTGACCAACGGAGTTTAGTGAGATTATGTGCCATGTTGTGATTCTAATCGAGGCAAACGTGTTTTCGGAGGTCAAAAGTAAAATTTTTTGGGCGCCGAAAATTTCTAATATCTTAAATATTATTGTATCTCCGAATCTCGAGATAAGTGATTCTGAAGAGTAATGCATGCTGAACACGAATCCAGTGAAGTTTTTTTATTTTCGTTGATTTCTAATATTTTATGAGCGATCAAACTTAAAATCTGTGTCCGGGGCGAAGTCGTCACCAAGCCACCGGGGCGGACTCGTCACTGTGATGACTTTATCCCGGTGGTTTCACTCTATTTTTCGTTGCAAATTCGTTAATCTTTGTAGTTATTCTTCTTATCGGATCCTTATTTAACTTTTTGTATGTAGAACTGTCACTGAGCAAATCTGTCATTTGATTGAAATACATGTTCTACTATATCTGAATATAAAATTACTATTGTACTTGAAAAAATTAGTTATTACGTCATGTGGTAAGCTAGCACGTAGTCGATTCTCGATATCGACGACTTTTGAGCGTAAAAAACATAAATGACAATTCGTGTCACTAATTTCCAAGTTAAGAAGTTTTTTCTGTACAACCTTCTTAAAGCGTTCAAACTCGTGGTTAAGGGGATCCTAAAGCCGTCTGTAATACCGACAATTGTACTTTCCACCTAACTTTTTATTGGCTTTATGGATTTGAAAAAATCTTGCACAAAATTAAATTATGTGCTCTACTCTGTGGACGACTACCGATTTTGTAAAAAAATAAGTAAATAAAGCAGTAAAAAAAATCCACTTTTAACAATATTTGCTTCGTATAAAAATTCTACAACTTGATGTTACAAAATGAGGCTGCAGGACCATTCAGTAGACATCAAGGAATATCATACCGTTTGTAGAATTAGGCTGAGACTCCAAACAAAAAAGTTATTTGGAAAGTACGATTACGTGAACGTGATGACACCGGACCAGCAGTATTGCGTGTAGCGAGAGATGGCGCAGCAATCGGACAAGGACAGATGCATTTCGTTAGACAAGGGCAGATATAGACCGGTAATATAGAAAACGAATTAGAACGGAATTAAAAGTGTTGACATCGAGGAAGTTCGGCCTTCACTATAGGATCCCCTTAACGCTATTACTATGGAATTCGATGTTGACGCACGTGTGTGCGTCGAGATCCTGTCGATTTTATGACGGCACCGTATGTTAAAGGCCTTAGTGCTAATATCGAGCGTACAATGAGAGGTGTCAAATTTAAGACACTTCTTACTGTTCCGAAGAAATTAAATTGCGTAATTAAGAAGGGGAAAGACAGATTGCAGCCTCTTAAACAAACCGAACTAGTATACGAAATTGACTGTGTAAATTGCAGTTCATGCTACATTGGACAAACTAAGAGGCATCTAGAAACATGCATAAAAGAACACCGGAATGACATCAAAAAGCATGTTAATGACCACTCAGTTGTCACGAAACATCGGGTGCTTCCGAAGAGGCGCTCGGGGTTAGGTTTTGGTATAGTGCACGTAACATATGCTATACCAAAATCTAACCCCGAGCGCTTCTTCGGAAGCACCCATCGTCTCACTCACAATCACGATTTCGATTGGCTCAATCCGAAAATTCTATATAAGGAAAGACATTTCAAAAAAAGGGAGATCTCTGAAATGTTTTTTATCAAGAAGTGCATAGGCACGGTCAACCTCCAGAAAGACACGGAGAATTTGCCCGCGATTTATGATCGAGTTATCGAGGCCGTATAAGATAATGTTTCAGAGTTCGGTTCCCAGGTAGCAAGCACTCGTCATTTTGACGTCAAAAACTAGTCATGTTTGTACAAATGACGTCAAATGACCAAAAAAGTGACTATGTCTTTAAAAATGACATTATACTGACGTCATTTTATAACGTCATTATGACGTAATATTTTGATCCTGCTTCCTGCCCAGACGCACAATGTCAGAAATCGGGATATATGACGCCATTAAGACGTCATAACGTAAAGTCATCATAATGACGTCTTTATCACGTTGTTGAATTATATTAACTGCATGCGCTGACTCAGTTATGCGGGTCATGCCCAGTCATGCCAGAAATAACATGCGGCTTATTCGTCGAGAAGAAGAGGTTAAGGGGATACTGACACAAAGAGCCACGTTCGTGTTGGTCCGTGTAGGGCGCCCGTTCGAGCCCGCGCACGCCAGCGAATTTCCCCCTCCACTACGCACACAGAGTGACGCTCGGTCTATCGGTGTATCGGCCGCCGACACACCGATAGACCGAGCGTCACTCTGTGTGCGTAGTGGAGGGGGAAATTCGCTGGCGTGCGCGGGCTCGAAATCGCAGGCGCTGAGTCTGTGGCTGACCGCATACGGACGTGGGCGACGTGGCTTCTCTTTGTGTGAGTATTCCCTCCACCTTCTTTTCGACGGTACCGCGTTTGCGTGTGGCGTGTTTCATTTATATTTATGCATCACTGTAACGACTTCGGCCGTCGATCTTCGACTTCTGTTCTGTTCTGTTTGCGCCAAATTCGTTAGCGACTTGTTGGTTAAGTTGCATTTTCTTTCTCGCTTTAGTTCGGCTTATACTTCGAAAGAAAGAAGTTTGGTGGCCACTCTGTGTTTATCGGCTACTTTGTGGTCTCAGACGGAGAGAAGTCATATCAATCTTCCGGATGATTACCAGCACTCATAAATCCGTCGTCGTGAGACTAAACCCTGTGATTGTACCATTGCGGAAACGGCGGTGATAATTTCCGATGGAATTCATGGCAAGGACAACACCTGCAGATGAGTTATTATAGACAGTTTATCTCGGAACCGCGAAATTCTATGGTGGAACCACGCACGAGTTTCCATCGTCGCCGAGGTGAAATCTACCTGATCGTCACCTCGCAGCGCGAGCGTGCGATCTTCGAATTATTTCCAATCTCGCTGAGAAATTCGCGCGACGCAGATTCGCGACATTGATAAGAGATAGTGGTCACCAAGAGGATCAACAGGTCGTTGTCTTCTTTGCACAATTGTAAGCTGCGGGATTTGTCAGGACCGTCTGAATTTTGTCTGGTAATCTTTTAAATCACACCTGGATAGCTTTAATAATAATCCGCCGATAAGTCATTATCTCGTTATATTATAAATATAGGCCTTTAAGAAAGGAAGAGGCAGATACGAGACCTTGGATAGACCTTAACAGCTCTCACTCAATCACGAAGTTCACGTGAGCGTTTCGTGCTCCATGAAAAGAGGGAAAACAGAAAGAGATAGAGAGAAAATAAAGGCCTTCGAGTAAACGAGAGTCTGAACCAGAATAATAAAGTAAAGCGTCGTTTTAAACAAGAGGACCAATATTTTCATTTGAGCAGAATGACAATGTGAGGATTCGGTGTACTCCAACGTCGTCAAAGAAAGAAATAAACGTTCTTCGTAAATTAAGCATCTACGTTTGCGTCCTTTCGTACAAAACTAGTGCACGATTTAAGAAGGCACTTTCTGCCGGAGAAGAACCAAAAGAAGCGATACATGGAAATTATGTTACGTCCAACGAATATTTTTTTCATATGGTATGTACATACTAGTATAATTCTAACCTTTTATTATTACTGTTTATAGTTAGTGAATTTTGATGCATAAAATTAGGTTATGTTTATTTAGTTTGTTTTTAACAAACTTGTCTTTTTCAATTACAGATGATTTTGATAAAGCAAATAGAAGATTGAAAGAATGTAAAGAATTTTCAGATGTACCATCATCTGCATTGAAAGATATGAATCAAAGGAAAGAGAGTGTGAACAAAATTTAAAAAAAAAATATATATATACTAGGTGCGCAACTAAGTTTCCGGGTTTTTTTGATCAATAAAAAATGGAAAATTTCAAGAGAAATACAAAAAATGGTTTATTCAAAGTATCGTCCCTCGCTAGCTATACATTTTCGCCATCTCTCTGGCAATACATGAATACCGCGACAATAAAACGACGCGTCTTTGGACCGAAACCATTCATCCAACCAATTTTGCACTTCTTCGAAATTGGTCAAGTGTAGCCCAGCCAAGCCATGCGCCATCGACCGGAACAAGTGATAATCGGAAGGCGCCAGGTCTGGCGAATACGGCGGGTGCGGTAGCAGATCCCATTTCAGCGTTTTGATGGTGTCCTGGACGATGGAACTGCGATGGCACGGAGCGTTGTCGTGCTGCAATATCACTCGTTCGTGTCTCGTGTCCCATTCTGGCCGTTTTTCGAGCAGTGTATGGTTTAAATTGATCAGTTGTTGTCGGTAGCGATGCCCATTGACAGTTTCGCTCGGTTTCAGCAGCTCATAGTACACGATTCCTTTCTGGTCCCACCAAACGCAGAGCATTGTCTTCTTTCCAAAACGATTTGGCCGTGCCGTCGATGTTGATTCTTCACCAGGTGAAAGCCACGATTTTTTGCGTTTGGGATTCTATAAATATATCCACTTCTCATCGCCAGTAACAATTCGATGAAGAAAACTCTTTCTTTCATGCCGCAAAAGCAAAATTTCGGAAGTGGCTCTTCGATTTTCCATCTGTCTCTCAGTCAACTAATGCGGCACCCATTTTCCTTCCTTTTTAATTTTTCCCATGGCATGTAAACGTTTGGAAATACCTTGGTGAGTCATGTTTAATGCCTCCGCAAGTTGATCTTGTGTTTGCGTATCATCTTCATCCAATAACGCTTGCAGATCGGCGTCCTCAATTGTTTTTGGTCTTCCGGAGCGCTCCTTGTCCTCAGTGTCGAAATCGCCACTTCTGAAGCGTTTAAACCAATCTTCACAGGTAGTTTTCGATGGTGCATGTTCGCCGTAGGCCTCCTCAAGCAAACGACGTGCTTCAGCTGCATTTTTTTTCAAGTTAAAGCAGAAAAGCAAAGCTTCCCGCAAATGCTGTTTATTTGGCACAAAACTCGACATCTCCGTTGTTAGAAAAAATATTTTTGCGTTGCGATATGTGTTTATATAACGACTGGTTATTGTTAACAGATGTCCAAGCTATAACTTCAGACAACTTCAGACATGTAAGTCGAGTACATGTGTTATTGGTGCCATCTATGTGTGAAACCCGGAAACTTAGTTGCGCACCTAGTATATACAAACAACGAAGCAGGAGATAGCGAAAAGACGATAATATTTTTCATCAACCATCAAAAATTTCCAAAATACGTAAGAATAATTTTTTATATTTACCTGTATGCACGATTGACTTTAAACCTATTTTTGCTTATTTTTTTATTAGAGTATAAAAAACTTCTTTGCTTAATGGACAAAAATTTTGTTTCATTTTTACCTTTTTCTAAATTATGGCATTACAGATTTATTCGATAACACGTAAGCTAACCTAAGTATATATTATTTTCTGGCAATGATTATAATCGTGGCAACGATTATAATCGTCGTAACAGATCGTCACCGCGTTTCGACCAAGGATTCTGGTCGTCCTAAATTGATATGTAATTTTAGATGCTTATATATAAGCATCTTAATTAAATCACCCTGGCTGAGGTAATATTTTTCGCAATAAATGTAATATTTAATTAAGATACTTATATATAAGCATCTAAAATTACATCAATTTAGAACGACCAGAATCCTTGGTCGAAACGCGGTGACGATCTGTCACGACGATTATAATCGTTGCCACGATTATAATCATTGCCAGTATATAGTCCAAGTTAAATTCTTAATTGTGTTTATTATTCTCTAGCGAAGTAAAAATTACTTATTTGGTTTAAGTATTGTTTTGTTAGCTTACGTATTATTAAATAAATCTCTAATGCCACAATTTACGTAAAGTAATATCGAAGAAGGTAAAAATAAAGCAAAATTTTTATCCATTAAGGACCAGTTTCACCAACGTCGGTTAACTATAACCTATGGTTAAACTCATTCTCCATCTCTTTCTAACTACCCTGTTAGAAAGAGATGAAGAGAGTTTAACCGAAGGTTACAGTTAACCGACGTTGGTAAAACTGGCCTTAAGGGGGGAGCCTGAATTAGAACGCTAAAAAAAGCATAATATTTGCAATTTTTTCTCGGCTCCAATAAAACGAATCTTTTCCAAACTTTTGGGGTGTTTTATCACACATTTTGACATTAACAAAAAAAATTTTTTATATAAAAATATTGATTTTTAGTATTAAATGTTCAGCAATATCTACAACCACGTTTTTCGAATTCTCGTACAAGATAGAGAAAAATCTATTTGACTAATCGACTTGATCCAAGATTTTTTAGTTACATGATTGCATTCTCTTTTATGTGAATCTAAGAGATTTATTAAAAAATTAAATTTAACAATTTTTTTTTAAACAATTAAGTTGAAAATTTTTGGCGAAAATCTTTCAAAGTCTCACAATTAGTTTAATTTTCGATATTAAAAAATTTTTTTAGGTTTACATAGAAGAGAATGCAATTATGTAACTAAAAAATCTTGGATCAAGTCGATTAGTCAAATAGATTTTTCTCTATCTTGTACGAGAATTCGAAAAACGTGGTTGTAGATATTGCTGAACATTTAATACTAAAAATTAATATATTTGTATAAAAAATTTTTTTTGTTAATGTCAAAATGTGTGATCAAACACCCCAAAAGTTTCGAAAAGATTCGTTTTATTGGAGCCGAGAAAAAAATTGCAAAAATTATGCTTTTTTTCAGCGTTCTAATTCAGGCCCCCCCCCCCTTAAGCATCACGTTTTTGTGGTTATATTTTCAATATTTTCTTTGAATCTGTTATATTAGGCTGTTTATCGCAACCAGTCACGCACTCGGACTTGGATTCTTTTATTTCTATATCCAGCACTTCTATAACTAAAACGTCAGAGGTTGTGGATTCCTTATATCAAACCGTTTTACCATTGGACCAAACCGTAACACCATTGTCACTCACTACTGTTCCTACAAACATCAAGACTTGGTCGGAATCTTTAAATACTTCATATAATAATAACCAATCAGGTAGTTCATATAAAGGATCACATTCACATACCTTATATTTAATTTGGTAATTAGTTATTAAGTTAGGTTATTTTCTTATTCATTACTCTATATTCTTTAAAAATGTTGAAAAAGAAACGTCAACGTAAAGAATTTGTTGGACGACGCCAACAATATCGAAGAGTGTTGGAAGCTGTAAACAATCAATTTGCTGCTATTTCAAACAGAACGCTTGATATTAATAATTAATTTAACTGATACGTCAAACGTAATACATAATGTTATATCGCCTAATACTAATGTAATTAGAGTCAATAATGAAACAAGTAATATTGAAAAGAATTTTGAAAACGATATCACCTGTTCAGACTTACAATATGACAATAATTTTATTGTTGATGCTGTATCTAATTGTAGCGAACCCTCAACCAGTTCTTCATATACTAATGTAAACAATGATAAAAGCTCAGATAATGAAAGTAGTTTTAAATATAAGTTAGCTAAGTGGGCCATTGAAAGACATATATCGCATATTGCTTTAACAGATCTCTTGCATATACTTTCAGCTTATAATCCCGAATTACCTTTACATTCTCGTACATTATTGCAAACTGCTACTTCTACAGAAATTAACAATTTAGAAAGTGGAAAATTGTGTTATTTAGGCTTGAGCGCTGCTTTGAAAAGAATATTATCACAAAAAAACACTGAAAAATATTTGAAACCTGGTGAGGCGTTAAAGATCTGTTTTAATATAGATGGTATTCCATTATTTAAAAGTAATAAATTACAACTATGGCCTATTCTGGGACTTATTAAAAATTTTGATAGTATTCCATTTGTTATTTCAGTTTTCTGTAGAACGTCAAAGCCGAAACCTTTACATATGTTTCTGGCAAATTTTATAGATGAATTAAATGAATTATTAAAAAATGGATTGTATTTCAACGGAAATTTTTTTATGATTGAAGTTCATAGTTTTGTGTGCGATGCGCCTGCTCGTGCCTACTTAAAATGCACAAAAACACATACGGGTTACTCGTCATGCGATAAATGTAATGAACATGGGGAATATTACAAAAACAAAGTTGTTTTTATGAGCGAAACAGCTCAAAAGCGCACAGATGAATCTTTTAGGAAACAATTAGATGACAGTCATCACCATGGACCATCTCCTCTTTTACATTTACCCATAGATTTAATTAAATGTTTTCCCACGGATTACATGCATAATATTTGTCTAGGAGTAATGCGAACTTTATTACGTACATGGATTGGGGGTTCATTAAAAGTTAGACTACCTAACAATAAAGTGCAAATTATTTCACAACGTCTTATTAATTTACAGCAATTTATTCCATCAGAATTTAGTAGAAAACCTCGATCGTTAGATGAACTATCATATTGGAAAGCAACAGAGTTTAGAACTTTTCTGATTTATATTGGTCCGTTAGTTTTGAAAAATGTTTTACACAGATCTATTTATGAGAATTTTCTACTGTTGCATGTTGCAATTTCTATATTAATATCACAGAAACATATAAATAATTTTGGAATTTTATTTGTACGAAACTGTTTGCTGACTTTTATTGATCATTGTAAAAATGAATTGTACGGTCCAGAATTTGTTGTTTATAATATTCATCTTTTATCTCATATATGTGACGATGTGGAAATTTATGGTCCTTTAGATGAATATTCAGCATTTCCTTTTGAAAGTTACCTCGACCGTTTAAAAAAATTAATAAAGTCTCCTACTAATCCATTGCAACAAATACATCGTCGACTGCAAGAAATTAATAATTCTTTTTTAGAATTAAATAACCGTAATTTCAAAAATCCTGACACGACTGAATATTTCGTTGATATGGAACATAAAAATGGTCCTTTATTAAATTATTGTATTAATTCCTGTAAGGTGTATAAACAATATAAAAAGATTACTTTTAGAAATTTATTATTTTGTATCAATCAATATAGAAAGTCAAATAGTTATTGTAGGCTGAAAGGTGATACAAAAATAATAGAAATACATAATATTATAAAAACAAAGAAAGGCGATATATTTCTTATTGAAAAACACTTTATTGAATATTTACTTTTCTATCTATATCCATGTGATTCGTCATTACTTGACATATACGTCATCAAAGGTTTAAGTGATTTGAAAGCATGGCCTATTAATCTCATCAGCAGCAAATGTATTGTATTACCTAATATTGATGATAATAATTCTTACGTTTCTATGCCAATCATACATAATAATTTTGATTAATACAATTAAATTAATTTAAGCGATCGCATACGAGAAATCATCGTGTGCCGTGGATTTTAATGTTTGTGAAAATGCTATTTGTAGTTTAACTTAAATGCTATATTTATGTACTTACCTTAAATTAAGTTTAGAATAAGCAAATTAATTCCTAAGGTTACTTTATAATTAATAATGAATAAAAATATATATGTATATTGCTAAATCTATTTCTCTCTTTGAATAAAAAGTGTAATAAATTGCAGCTAATTGTTTATTATATTTACGTCTTAATTATGTCATAAATCCATCGAAAAGACGTCATAAAATGACGTCATAAAATAACGTCATAAAATGACGTCAAAATAACGTATCCGCGATGACGTCAATTGTCTGTGACATTATATAGACCGTCATTTTAACGTCATTATGCCGTCAGTTAGTGACGTCAGGAATGGTCAGTAAAGGACCAAAATTTGACGTCAAAATGACGAGTGCTTGCTACCTGGGTTTGTTTTATAGGTACTTTTGGAACACGTCAATTTGGCCTGTCCTACAGTGCTTTAAGAACACGACTTAATGTAATTTGTCATTGTATATAATTCTTATCAGTGTGACTTTGAATATGACATGTTACGGATCTGGTGGAGAAAATGGTTTTAATTTTCTTCACAGTTACACTCGCGATTTTCGCAAAAATTTTACAATCTCATTCCTTTGACGCATCTAACATGTAAGCTTTTACGATTTAACTCTGACAGGTCTTCCGCTATTATATTTGACACATTTATTTTGACATATTCGTTTTTAGTTTTAGCGTGCGCACGATGTAGTTGGGACACAACGTCTGGCGACGCATGATGTAATTGTTGCGTATTGTATTAATAACATCTCACTTAAGAAGGACCAAATTGTGGTCGAAACGTCGTGAGGCAGAATAAATGGGAAATGGCCAGTTGGGTCGCTTAATTTTGAATTATTATTTTTATTTACGTACTGGCGAATTTATTATTTATTACATTGTTTTTATGAATTTTTATTTAAAATTCAGTTTGAGAATGGAGTGACGACTCCGCCCCGGCAATTTTGACATTTTAATTTTTGCACCTTTCGTTTTCACTCTATACCAGTTGAACAAAGCGACGTAGACCAAAAATGTCCGTATAAATTTTGTAGCCAAGGGTTCACTCTTTACAACGATATACCACATTTTATTAAAATTATTTGTTTTGTTGTTAAAAATCGGCACCGAAAAAATAGTGACGACTTCGCCCCGGTCTCCCCTATCCAGTTGGTATCTTAAGATTTTCCGCGGCGCACAAAATACATTTCGTGAATTCACCTTGTATAGTTCACTTTGACAGCTATCATAACCGTTTACTACGTGCATCGAGAGATGGTGGATCGCGATCTCAAAATTTCTGCGCGTTCCAAAAATCATCAAAAAAAAGTGTTGCAATCTTTCCGTGAACGACTGTATACATATACTAGTGCTAAACATTACAGACATTATAGTAGGGGAGACTGGGACTAGTTGGTACATAGGGCAAGTTGGTACAGGGTACATTGTAAAAGTGACAAAAGATAATACTGCATAAAAAATGTATTTTTCGCAAAAACGTTGCGATAATATTTCAATTAGTTATTTCAGAGTGAGTAGCGTATTTTCATAAATAGAAAATATATGTTTATATTTTTAGTTTTGTATAACAAAAAGTACAACAAATCAGTGGTATATTAAATGTTATATTTATAAAGGTCATTATATCATAATTCTGTTTTTCTAAAATCTTTATTTTAAACGTAATAACTTCCTGATATGTTAATGTCTTAAAACATTTTTTATAAGTGTTTGTGATGGGTACATTAAAATAGGACACCCTGTATATATATTTAACCTTTTCGGTACGGAGCGACCGGGACGCAAACGGTTTCCAGTAGCTGAAGCGTCGATCTGCCGGTATAACCTAACCTAACCCGATACGGCCGAGAGAGTTAGGCACTCGACGTTCAACGCCTTCAATTATTTATTATATATAATAAAACTCAATAACACAAACATTAAAAAAATTTATCAACAAAAGCATTTCAAGTTAACATTTCAAGTTGCTCGGCCGCAGTGAGCGGCATGTAGACAGTGACTATAGTCACTGGTCGGCCGCAGCGAGCGGTATAATGTAGAGTTGGTCAAGGAAGAGTTAAGCCAATGGTGTTGCTATCGCTGATTGGCTCCGCCATTTCCCAATCAGCGCTTCCGGTTCTTTAGTGGAAGTGAGACAAAGCTATAAGTGGGAGTGAGACAAAGCTTTAACATACTGTACATTGATCCGCCATTTATCGACAAGACGTTAATGGGAGTGAGACAAAGCTATGGTATTGGCACAACTCTACTTACAGGAACTCTAGTACAATGGACAGTGACTATAGTCACTCTCCGTACCAAAAGGGTATTGCTATAGCTTAACTCTTCGTAGTCACACATGGGTCATTTTGACCCGCGCTCAAGTTTGAAGCTAAATATCGGTAAGTGCCTGGCTTAAAATGGGGCTTCGACCGTTATCTACCAAGAGTTTGAAGTATCCTCTATAGGTAGAGACCGTTAGTCATTTGACTAAAGCGTCAGTGTTTATATGACAGCGGTTGCGAAAACATCGTGCACGAATGCGGGTCACATTGACCCGTAGTGTGACTGGCACGTAATTTTAGTTTTAAAAAATCGGTTTTTTTTATTGTGCTTAAAACAAGTGTCTGAACCGTAAGTGTGACTGTGGCACCTGCGACATATTTTTTTCCATTGTTTTTATAATAATAACGGTGTTCATATACCTCTTCATATACCTCTTCATATACCGGAATAAATACCTTTTTTGAAACGCGCACTAAAGGACTATTTTTTTTCTTAAAGTGTCGTATCTTAGGATTATAACCTGCAAATTTTATTTAAAAAAATTTAAAAATTAAAAATTATGATTTTTTAAGTGAAAAAGCTACTTTTTTATGCATGTACTCGTTCACGATTTTTTTTAACATGTTGCCATTTGATCTCCCACAAAATCGAAGTTGTTTTATATTCTAGAATGTTCAAGGTATGATTATTTGAACCCGATCGGACCGATATCATTAAAATGGCAACCATTCAAAATCGACTGGGTCAATATGACCCAGTTTGACTAACACGGGATTCTACAGAAGTGTGACTACGAAGGGTTAATTATATGGGTGTTTCTACGTAAATAGCGTTTTTTCAGATTGCAAATCTCTCAATTTCAAACATACCTAAAAAAATTTTTTTTTCCTGTTTTTGAGTGAATATAGAAGCAGAAACATACCCTGAAAGCCAGCGTACTACAACATCAAAAACCTGAAAGTAATGGCTTATTCATCAGTGATCTGGTAAAGTGCGGTAATGAGTCGACTTTGCATGTCTAGTAAAATATTGAATTACCTCAACAATGAGTGATTTTGAGAGGAAATGTCAAAAAAATTCCTAAAATTACTTTACTTTTTTTACCGTATTTGATTTTATTTCACCGTATTTTACCGTATTTGATTTTATTTCGCCGTATTTTACCGTATTTGATTTTATTTCGCCGTATTTTACCGTATTTGATTTTATTTCGCCGTATTTTACCGTGTTTGATTTTATTTCAACGTTTTTTACCGTGTTTGATTTTATTTCAACGTCAAACCCATGAATGGCCAGGTGAATGACATGCCAGTAGACTGACATTTCATGGTTGAATTAATCTCACTTTCTCCTGAATTGACGTAAACCAATTTCCATTAAAAATCAAGTTTAGCCTACCGAATATCATCAGAATTTTACCACTAGAAGGAAAAATTTACTGCGATATAATAAAAAAAGATGTGCCAGGCAAATGACGCGTAATTTTATGACATACCTTTTCTCAAGTGAAATACACGATTACGATTGTATCACGCTCAAAACAACCAACCACCAACAATGTAAACAACACACCTGATGTCCAATTCTTGAAATCTCCACACCAGACTCCCATTGAATCGATGCAACATGGCGGAACCACGGTAAAATTCAAAATGTGCAATTTTACTCCATATGTCCGGACCAAGTTTGAAGCCGGTTTTTTCGGTTCCAAAGGGAGATTTATGTTTAATAATGATGTTAAAATCTTAGTTCTATATTATGATTGAATGAACATGGGGAATTTTCAATTGAGTTTGCAATTGGAGGGAGTAAGTGTAACTGGAATAGAGAATTTTCGACAATGGACAGGCCAGGTAACTGACATTTTTAGGAGTTTCTGCATGTTTCCATTGGATAAGCCACTCCCCAATTAACAGATTATTGTGCGATACTTCAAATACGATGCAGTAGTGAACTTTCACAACGCTTGCTTACCCTCCTCTCAATCATGAACATATAACAAGCTTGGACAGTAAAAAACGCTATTTACGTAGAAACACCCATATAGGCAAATTTTAAATTTTTTCATGAACACCCCAAACTTCAACAATATTCTAAGTGTAGGGGAGACCGGGGCTAAGCCGACAACGGGGCAAACTTGACACTAGGCTTTTTGCCAATTTAAATCTATCGTAGAAACTTGCCTTTCCTACTGTAAATGCGTCTTTATGTGCCAGTATTATCAACGGAATTTGGTAACATTCTGAGTTATAGTGTAATTTTTAACGCGACATAAGCGTTTTTGATAGTGAAAAGTAATTTTTCTGATCTCTCGAAAATGTCTACTCTTTCATCGAGCTTTACCTTGCGAATCTACCGGTAAGTGATTTTGATGGGAAATTTGATGCTCTATATGAATCCGATAATCGTTTTTTGCATATTTTCAAAATTTTCATGTTTTTGAAGTGACAAAAGTGAAAAACGACGTCCGGGCAAAGTCAACACCACGCCGTTTCGTCGGCTCCAGTAACAAACGATGCTTGTCATGCAACCGTATGGCTCATGACAAATGTATGCGCACGTCCGATCGCGAGTTTACCTGCATTAATTGTTTTTCAGACATGAGTTTAGATGAAGATAATTGAAAGTTCAACAATTTTTGTTCTCATTATTTTAAATGATTGTTCTAGCTACTTTATTCCGAATTTTTGTACTTTTAAATACACAATAAACAATGTATTTTCATTTTCAGACAGTAAAAAATAAGTTCCAGATCAAATTGTGTCGATCAGACAAAGTGTTGAGTTTTCCCGGCGGGGTGTCGAGTTTGCCCCGGCATTTTTCAATTCGAAAATTTGTCTTCGCGTCACTTTTCCTTTCCTGGCGGCAAACAAAGCGACGTACAGCAAAACTTCCTGAATCAATTTTGTACCTGAAGAAACACTCTTTAAATATGTACCATTGAATTTGCCTAAAATTTTAATTAAATT
>NW_027250261.1:27500-31404 GCF_030848795.1 Temnothorax nylanderi | reverse complement strand
GCACACAAAAATGCTGAAACGTTTGCCATGCGGCAAGAAGCGAACGCAGTATAGCCAATCAACGCGCACGCGCGCGTGTGGCTTTTAACCTAAATTCTTTGTACGTCGCGGCAACGTGTAAAAGACGTAACTTATTTTTTTGCGACTTTGTGACCAATATAGCACGTTTCTTTTACGTCTAGTGCCGGCAGGGTATCTTATTCAGTATTATAATTCGAATTCTATTGATTTTGAAAAAGTGTTAATTTATTGTTTTTCATTCTTATTCTTCGGATGGAATTTGTAAGCGTTGTACTTTCATGTTTAAGACGCGCGTTGAAAAAAGTTTTCAAAATTAGTTTTATTATTTGACTTCGGTGATCAAACAATGGAGACTGTTCATAAATATGTCTATCTGTATTAAATACATATGAAGGAAGTGAGCGGAAAGATGACATATTAAACATTTAATATATTTTTAGTTGTAAATAATTTGTCTTGATTACTTCTGAAAGTTTTTTCTGCGTTCTTACATATTATAATAACATCAGGTGATGCTACATACAAACCACCGCGATTTTTTCGCTGTAACAGTTTACCAGTATATGTGTTTGATTCTTTCTGTGCCTCGCTTGCAATGAGCAATTGTTTACAAAATAAACAATCAATTTTGTGTGTAATAGTTTTAGCAACAAATCCAGACATGTATGTACGTAATAACTTCCTCAGCATATTCAGTTAAGAACCAATTATTGTTTTGATTAAAATAATCATGATCCATAAAAATAGCATTTGCAGCATCTTGCTCAGAATCATTATCTGCGTTTTGTTGTACACTATGTGCAGTTACTTGCTCGTTTCTTACAGATTCATTATTAGATACATTAAGTAGTACAGTGTCGTCTTGTGGAATGCAGTTTGCACTTAAAGGAACAGACACATTTGCTAAATGTAATACTTTTCTATAAGATGCTTTGAATTGTTTTGCACTCGGATTATTGTTCCAACCGTTCATTCTTCTAATCAAAGAAAAGAAAGTTTCAATGTGGTCTTGGGATAATTTGTATGTTAACAAAAACTCTATTGTATTTTCATTAAATAGCTGTTCTGCTAAAGCAATACTATTTTGTAAATCAATAACAAACCCAATAAAGCCTGTTTTTCGTACACTTTGAAGTACAGGAACGTCTTTAATTTTTAAAGATTTAATATATAAAACAAACCTCTCAATGTTATCTTTTAGAATACTTATTTTATTTTTCGTTATTGCTCGTTTGGTTTCTGTTTTATTATTTAAATTTTTAGAATTTAATATGTCAAATACGTCGTTAAATGTCTTGCAAAATGTCGCGGTTGCTGAAGCTCCGGCAAAATGAGGTAATTTTAAGTCATATTCTCCAAACCCAAGTGCAGCAGTTACCGAATTACTGAAAACTTGTGCTGCTAAATGTACTTTCATTTTTTCGTTGTAAAAGTATACATGTCTACTTCTAACTTTAGTCGCAAGGTGTAATTTTTCCGCGTCTTGTAACGAAACTAATTGCCGTATAAATTTCCAACTAATTATATGATTTTCGTTATCACTTAAGTCTTCCTTACCAAGTGCATTTCTAACAAGTTTTATCATGTGACACGCGTCATAAAAAATATATATACGTTTAGACTCATCAGCGGGATGGACAAAATATGGTACAATCTGTTCAATTTCAGTTTGTTTCAAACGTGCGCCCAATTCTTCACACATAGATATATTGGAAGATACTCCATCAAACGTAATATACTGACAATATCTAGATCGTTTTCATGAAAAGTGCACATAAAATAGTCTTTAATAACTTTGCTTTTTCACGGCCATTTAATTTATCAGTGAAGTAATATGCAATTGGAAGTTTAAAATTCTGGTTTATTGCAACTAACATAAAGACAAAAACTTCACTAGCAAGCGGCACTTTATCTTTAGCAACGGCACCGATGTCAACAAAACCATGTGATTTTTGTCCATCCCAATCAACACTTTTCTAATACTCATTTCATCGAAAGTTAAATTGAACACTATTTTCTTATTTTTTTCGCGAGCATTTCGAACTACATTGCGTACGGTTTTTAATGCTTGGTCAGATATACCGGAGTCGCTACTAATATTTCGCATCCATGTTCGAATAGTAGTTGGATGTGGAAGACATTTTAAAAACGTTTTTCTTAGGAATGAGTATGCCGCAGGGGAGTGAAAATGGAGCGTACAAGCAAACATCTCAAAGCGTGTGGATAAACTTTTGGCTTTCGCTCATTTAAAAGTCTTGTTAGTAATTCTTCTACAGGACCAGGCACTACATCCTATAAAACATTACGATATTATTTAATTTACCACCCGTAACATGATAAATTACATCATTTCTACTTTACCGAAGTATTCGCGTTCTCTATACGTTTATATGCAATGTCGAAATAAAATAAGAAGAAACTTGTTATTTTAACTTCTTACATTTACCTAATTATTTTTACATTTACATGATTACTTACTTTTCTTTACTTTTCTTACTTTCTTAAGGGGATCCTGAATACCGATAAAAACAGTCAGAGCTCGTTCTAGCCGTTCTGTTTCAGTCGTTTCAGTTCCTTGTTCCACCTCGCTCCTCTTAATGCCTTCCTCCCATCACGCTTATTTTGCGTACGCATGCGCGAAACGAGAGAGAACGAACAGCCACACAACAGAGTGTCTCTCTTTCTACGTCGCCTATACCCCCACTCCTCAAATTTGGGCATATGCTCGGTCTAGATATAATATGTCTATGAGAGAGACAGCCTCCCCACTCGTACTTTTCATGGGTCTTTGTCTCACTCCCACTTATAGCTTTGTCTCACTCCCACTAACGTCTTCCCCATTAATGGCGGAACCAATCAGGAGTCAGACCGGGGTGTCCTAAGGGCCTGAGCAGAATAGCTGACTTATAATTTTAAGACAGTGTTTTATGCTTTAAATCTTTGTTTTTAGCAACGCACAATACTGTCTTGTGTCTCAAGTCTTACAATGTTGACACTTTGTACACTCGTTTAAGACTTGAGACACAAGACAGTATTGTGCGTTGCTAAAAACAAAGATTTAAAGCATAAAACACTGTCTTGAAATTATAAGTCAGCTATTCTGCTCAGACACTAATGCTGGGTCTACAATGCGAGTCGCAAAGTCGTGAGTCGCAAGAATTGACCAATCACAGTCGAATTTGAGGAGAATAATCGACTGTGATGGTCAATTCTTGCGACTCACGACTTTGCGACTCGCATTGTAGACCCAGCATAAAGCCTTATTTACAATAGACGCACAGGCCGCGTCGCACGTCGCAATCGCAAGAATTGACCAATCACAGTTCACTATTCTTCGACCGCAAGGAGAACAATAGACTGTGATTGGTCAATTCTTGCGACTGCGACTTGCGACGCGGCCTGTGCGTCTATTGTAGATGAGGCTTAACTCTTACTAGAGGAACTCTAATTAAACCCGATTAACGGCGCCGTGTAACAGCGGTCACCGATGCACGCATGGTGGAAGGATACAGGTGTATCCACCATGGATGCATGCTTGCATGCCTGGAACCCGATTCTCGAATCGTTTTCATGAAACTCGCATGCGAAATTCAATGCTTTTCAAATAGAAAGTCGCATACGAAAATCATATAGGGCAGGCTCGAGAATACGGTCCCTGGTTTAATGCATGAACATGTCTATATGCATGCATCAAAGCATGCATAGCGGCATGTCTATCATACAAGAAATCGTACTTCGTGTGATTTCGGCTTTAAGTTGCCGTAATCAACGTTACATACATAATTAAGGTATGTATAAATTGTAATTTGACCTATAATTTGTATTTCTATTTTCATTATTTATTTATAAATACTATGGTCATCTTTTCCTCACAGTTTGGGTA
>NW_027250261.1:0-22500 GCF_030848795.1 Temnothorax nylanderi | reverse complement strand
GTCGAGGAATCGGCGCGAGGACGCCGTCGAGTCGGTAAAATGGTCGCGCTCCACCGCGAGCTTTTCTAACCCCCCTGTCGCTATTTATCGCTCCCCCGCGAGAAACGCGGCTTGGTTAGGTTGCTCGAGGGTCTGCGCTGTTCCTATGGCATCGGAACGCCGTCACGCGTGTTCCCCGTGGTTGCCCGCGTTGACAATATGACGTGCCGTTGGGGAGTTTACGATTTGGTTAACCTCTGTATTCACGTGCCTAAATTGTTTTATGGAATAGGTAAAACAATTATTTTTTAATAATGTTTCGCATAAAAATTTTAAATAAATTTTTATATTTTTCTCTTAAAAAACAATTATTAAAATGTATCCTATCATTTTTCCGGATTAGATGTACGTATATGTATTGAAAATGCAGTGTGACTGATTAACCCCGGGGGGGGGGGGGTTGACGCTTAAACCCCGGCATTTTTGAGATTTCAATTTTTCCACCGTTGTCGTTTTTGCTCTATACCGGTTAAACAAAGCGACGTAGATAAAAATTTCCTATATAAATTTTGTAGCTAAAGGTTTGCTCTTTACAGTGGTATACCACATTTAACTAAAATTATTTATTTTCTTGTTAAAAATCGGCACCGAAAAAAAACTGACCTTTTAGCCCCGGTCTCCCCTATATACAAGCAATGATACTTTATCTTTTTAAAATATTTTTTTCTGATTGCTCCAATTATAAACTTTATAAATAAAATTAGAAAGTTTAAATAAAATTGATTCTTAATTTTTAATTAATATAATAATGACCAAGCTCAATTGCACCTAATACTGGTAACCTCTAAATTTTATGTTCCTAATTCTGGCAACTAGATGAACACATTACTGGTAGTTTTTCTAACCAAACTTTTTATTCCCGACTGCTGCCGGCCGAAGGTTTGCACAACGGAGGGAATATTCGTTTCACCTAAGTATATACCTAAGTATACTTACATTAACCTCACCAGGTGTGTCAAGCAAATTTTAAGAGAATAATAGGTATCTAATATGTGAGAATGATAGGTATTCCGATGATCCGTGTTTACGCTCTTATCCATCAAAACAAAGTCGACATAGAAGTTTAGAGGTTATTCTGTCATTCACACC
This sequence comes from Temnothorax nylanderi, assembly GCF_030848795.1. Classification (NCBI taxonomy): domain Eukaryota; kingdom Metazoa; phylum Arthropoda; class Insecta; order Hymenoptera; family Formicidae; genus Temnothorax; species Temnothorax nylanderi. The sequence continues at coordinate 21,372 of NW_027250261.1, read as the reverse complement.
AAGCTGCCAGTATTATGTTCATTTCATGATTTATGTCCATAATACTGTTGACAGTATTAGGATTTATGTCCATAATACTGTTGACAGTATTAGGAAAAACACGAAAAAGTGAACATATTACTGACATGAATACTTATATTATAAAAATTAATAATTTATTCCATATATTATATATTTTTTTTTCTTTAATTTCAACATTATTTTATCAGAAAAATGTGTTACCGTGAGACTTATTATTCAAATTTTGCCTATAATCGATAATCTTTGCAGCTACTTACATCTACTCTACTAATAAAAATGGACGTAACTCAGCAGAAAAATGAGTTTCTCGGACTTTAAGTTTTTTTTTTAATTAGTGGATTGGCTTTTAGTTTCAGTTTATTGTTATAATAATAACCAGATTTCTTGAAGATTTTATTAAAAATTAATAAAATAATATAAGATATAGTTTTCATATTTTAAAAAGTATTTTAATTTTGATTGACAGTAATATGGACACTGTCAGTAATTGGGTCTTTCACCCTACTACAGAAGTAAAGCTCGCGTAAACGTAGTAAAAAGTCGATTGCTTATCACACACCTCGTGGTCCTCATGACACTTACTACGTTTACGCGAGCGTTACTTTTGTAGTAACTTACGATAATTCCTTCGCGTAAACGGGATTTTCCTTCGCGTAAACGGGATTTTGTAGTAACTTGCGATAATTTACTCCGCGTAAACGAGTGATATATCGTAAGTTACTACAGAAGTAACGCTCGCGTAAAGGTAGTAACTGGCTTTTTGTTATTATAGAAGAGAATTGTAGATGATATGCAATAAAAGTAAATATTATAAGATTTTTCATTTTGATTTTGTTCTAGTTTCGGGAAATATTGTGATATTTACTTTGTAAGTGTTTAGCTATCAAGCGAGAATCTCATCATTTAATTGCCCTATATCGCGTTACTTCTTGAGTTTCTATAGAAAGAATTTAACAATACTTATCGCATAACAAGTGACACGGTAGTCAATTAACTTTTACTTATACGGAAAAATGGTAAACTGTACTGCTGAAAATGAGGTTAGGAAGTGAGATTATAAAATCTGTCTTGTGTACTGACAAAGCATAGTCAATATGATAGTGCAAGGTGATAGAAATTACTTCAAAATTTTCAAAAAGACAATAATAATATTTATAAATGGTATTTATAAATAGTGACAGTGTTTGTGTTTTTATAGATGCCAAATAAAAATGGGAATCGAGAACATACGCGAGGTAAATGGTCGCAGGAGCAGTTAACTGCAGCCCTAGAAGCCATTAAAAATGGCACTTCTATACGTCAAGCAAGCATTGAAAATGGTATTCCCAGAAAGACTCTTGAAAGAAGATTTAAATCTGCTAACGCAACAAAGGGTGGAATGGGGCCTACCTGCTCGCTTGGAATGAAGAATGAAGAAAGAATGGTGCACCATATTAAAATGATGCAAAAGCATGGTTTTCTGCTTACTCGAGATGATCTTCGTACACTGGCTTATAACTTTGCTAATCAACTTGAAATCAAACACAGATTCAATAATGAAACTCAAAAAGCTGGATATGAGTGGCTCTATTCATTTTTGTCTAGACATCCTGATGTTTCTGTACGCAAATAAGAAAGTTTATCTCTTGCCAGAAGTCTTTGTATGAATAGACAAAGAGTAAGTGAGTATTTTAAAGTTCTGGGTGAAATTTTTGAACAAAATGGGCTATTTAATAAGCCAGGTTCTATTTATAATATGGATGAAACTGTCTTACAGTTAAATAATCGTCCTGGCCATGTTATCGCTGAGGTTCAAAATCTGTTTTCTCTGTAAGTTCTGGAGAAAAAGGAGAAACAATAACAGTAGTAACTTGTTGTAATGCAGAGGGTGTATTTCTTCCTCCGGCTTGTATAATGAAAAAGGCAAAAACAAAAAATCAGAATTCGAAGATGGCATGCCTCCAGGATCTGTTGTTTACATGTCTGAAAAATCAGCTTATGTATATAAACACGATATTATTTTTCGACTGGCTTAAAAATCACTTTCTTCCCCGAAAGTAGGACCTGTAGCTTTGATTCTAGATGGCCATTCTTCTCATTGCAATTCTATCGAAATGCTTGAGTTCGCGCAATCCGAAGGCATTTTGTTAATTTGTCTTCCCAGTCATACTACACATTATCTACAGCCTTTAGATCGTGCTGTTTTTAAATCCGTAAAAAAGAATTTTTCTGATGCTGCTTCTAAATGGCTGAAAAATCATCCTGGCCGAAAACTTACACGAATGCAATTTGGAGGACTATTAAATGAGACTTGGAACAAATCAGCAACACCAGCAAACGCTATTTCGAGATTTAGAATTTTCTACCGGAATTTATCTTTTTAACCCTGATGCCATTCCTGACTATGCATTTGTTAAATCTGATGATAATATATCAACAAATCCTACTCCAGCGAGACCAATTTCCCCGTTACTTGAAGATTCTTTGGCAAATACATGTGATGAAGTTGAAGTTAACACAGCTAATTCTACAGTTATATACAATATACAAAATATAGATATTGTTGATATTGACTTTCAACTTGATATTGTTGATATTATTGACTTACCAGTTGATATTGTTGACGAAAATGTACAACCTGTTATTGTTTCTCCTACAAAATTATTAAATGAAATTTCTCCAGTACCATTTATAACAAAAGATCCTGTATTAAAACGCCGAAACGATCAAATTGTTAATTTAACGTCTTCTAAAAACATAAAAAAATTAAAATAAAAAATTTGACCAAAAAAACTATTAGAAAAACATCTAAGGAAATTCAGAAAAAGCTAATTCATACCAAAGCTATTCTAAGCAGTAGCTGTTCTAAACAAAAAACTAAATTACATGTATCTGATAATAATTAATAACCTTTCAAATGTATGTGTTGGATGTGAGGAGGATTATGAGCTCACAAAGGAAAAAGTAGATTGGATTCAATCCATCCGCTGCAAGCGGTGGCTGCATGAAACGTGTACATCATTTGTTGATGTTTGCCAAATGTGTGGGAAAATTATATTAAAAACCAAGTAACACACATACATTGTTCTTTACACACACATTGTTTTCTAAAAATATTATAGAAAGTTTTGTTTTGTTTTTTTTAAAAGTTTAAAAGAATTTTAATTTTTATGTTATTATTGCAATATCATATATAATTATGCGTTTACAACTGAATTATATATAATTATATATATTTGTAACTAAATATGTGAAATTATAAGTTTTTTAAATCATTTTTACAAAATGTTAAGTGCATCTTTAACATTAAAACATGTATGGCCAACTGTCCCGTAATGCTATGGCCATCTTTTCTTTAAAGGTCAGATAAGATGGCCAATGCATACGTGTTGTAATACTTTGATAATATAAAATTTATGTTAAATGCTTTCTTCTTAATTTTGATAGTCTTACGTACTTTAAGCTTCAGTGAAGGAATATACCAAACACTGTTAAAAAATAACAAAAATAAATGTATGTTTTTTGGATTTTAAAAAACTATGTCCATCTTACCCGAGTTTACCCTATACATGTGCGATGAGGAATAAATATTTGTATTAATTATTTAATCATAAATCTTATTTATTTGTATAAATCAACTGATCCAAATTATGAACAACGTGACGGAGTCAATTAAGAATGCTATCTCGACCTTTCTATTTCGTGTATACGCATTCCGGTCACGTACTACGTTTACGCGAGCGTTACTTCTGTAGTAACTTATATGATAATTCACCCGTTTACGCGGAGTAAATTATCGTAAGTTACTACAAAATCCCGTTTACGCGAAGGAATTATCGTAAGTTACTACAGAAGTAACGCTCGCGTAAACGTAGTAACGGTCATATAGGCTGCGGTCCATTTGGTGCTACATTCTACTTCGAAGTATTGGCCTAGTTCAAGGTCGGTAAATGGCGCGTCAGTAGCGACGCTACATACTTGGTCTTCCGCCGCACTTCGAGCTGTTTGGATCCAAAATGGCGACCACAACGCTCAGCTGATCCAAGGTCCGCGAATGGCGAACTACGCACACAGGTGGCCGGTATTCATAGTCGGTTCTTATATTTAAGACCGTCTTAAATACAATCTTAAGATGTCATGAACCATTCACAGAGCCGTATTAGCATCTTAAGACATTACTTAAGGGGATCCTGCAGTGACAGGCGAACTTCCTCGATGTCGATAATGTCAACCTTTCTAATTTTGTTTTCCCTATATCTGTCTTTGTCTAACGAAATGACATCTGTCCTTGTTTGATTGCTCGCCATCTCTTGCAAGATTCGGCAACTACTGTTGCTGCTCTTCTTGTCATTCTGCATCCGTATTTGCAGTACTAAAATAAAATTCACATTTTTCTTTTATTGTACGCATTGAATCTTACTTCTACTTGCACGATATTATTCCTACAAGTTTTCCTAAGGATAGGAGACAAACATTATGTATGTATAAACTGCAGAATTTTTGTTTTAACCAAATATTGTCGTCAGGTGACAGCTGTATGTGCCCAAATAAGTAACATTTTTAATTTTTTGGTGTTTTTTATATAAAATCGCGTTTGCTAGCCTAGATTTTTGTGCGTACTTTAATTCTGTAAAAGATTTTTGCAATTCTATAAAGCCAATTAAAAGATTTATGTGAAAACGATAATGTCGGTAAATCATACGGCTGCAGGATCCCCTTAAGGGGATCCTGGAGTGACAGCGATACCGACATAATCGGTCTAAGCAATATCTTTGAATTGGCTGAACAGAATGGAAAATCCTTTTACACGATTAAAGTACGCACAAAAATGTAGAGGGCTGTACATGATTTTTTCTGATAAACTAAAAAAAATTTTATTTTTATAAATATTGTCCTAACCTGACGACAATATTTGCTTTATACAAAAATTCTGCAGTTTTTCTATAGAAAATAGTGATGCAGCCCTCTACAAAAAACTGTCAGGAATAATATCGTGCAATTAGAAGTAAGATTTGAAGCCTAAAAAAAAAGATATTACTTAGACCAGTGGAAGATGCAAGGTTAGGTGCTATCCTTGTCTATATCCTTGTCTATACAAGGACAGATATAGTCGGTGAGCACTTCTTTATCGACGCTGATCGAGTTCGCCTGCGGCTCCAGCATCCCCTTAAGGGTCGGCAGGAGACCCAGGCAAACTCAAGTACACTCAGGTGCACTTTATGCACTAAGTGCACGTTAAACTGCACTTTAACTCCTATTTTATTTATTATAAATTTTTAAGAGCAAAAATGCAAAATCGGGCTCTTTACCTCCCTGCATTATTATATAAAGAGTATATAAAAAAAAAATCACGAATCTATGTAACTTATTTTATGAGAAATATGGATATTACGAATTACGGATTCGTAATATCCAGATTTCTCATAAAATAAGTTACATAGATTCGTGAATTTTTTTTTGATATATTCTTTATATAATAATGCAGAGAGGTAAAGAGCCCGATTTTGCATTTTTGCTCTTAAAAATTTATAATAAATAAAATACGGACTCGCAGCGAGTCGCAGCTAAGCCAACCCGACAGAGGTCTCCACCGTGTCTCCTGCCGACCCTTAAGGGGATCCTGCAGTGACAAGCGAACTTCCTCGATGTCGATAATGTCAACCTTTCTAATTTTGTTTTCCCTATATCTGTCTTTGTCTAACGAAATGACATCTGTCCTTTTTTCGATTGCTTGCCATCTCTCGCAAGATCCGGCAACTACTGTTGCTGCTCTTCTTGTCATTCTGCATCCGTATTTGCATTACTAAAATAATTTTTCGATGGATCTTTTTTTGTACGCATTGAATCTTACTTCTACTTGCACGATATTATTCCTACATGTTTTCCCAAGGGCAGATGATAAACATTATGTATGTATAAACTGCAGAATTTTTGTTTTAAGCAAATATTGTCGTCAGGTGACAGCTGCGTATGTGCCCAAATAAGTAATATTTTTAATTTTTTGGTGTTTTTGATATAAAATCGCGTTTGTTACCCTAGATTTTTGTGCGGACTTTAATTCTGTAAAAGATTTTTGCAATTCTATAAAGCCAATTAAAAGATCCATCGAAAAACGATAATGTCGGTAAATCATACGGCTGCAGGATCCCCTTAAGGGGATCCTATAGCGGCAGTGCACTTTATGCACTAAGTGCACACTTTAACTCGTATTTTATTTATTATAAATGTTTAAGAGCAAAAATGCAAAATCGGGCTGTGTAGGGAACTACATATGAGCTTACTGATTAAAAATATCCTAAATGGAATAAGATTCATTCGATATTTTGGCTAAATGGTACTAATTCGTAAATTTTTACGAATTAATTACGAATTAGTACCATTTAGCCAAAATATCGAATGAATCTTATTCCATTTAGGATATTTTTAATCAGTAAGCTCATATGTAGTTCCCTACACAGCCCGATTTTGCATTTTTGCTCTTAAACATTTATAATAAATAAAATACGAGTTAAAGTGTGCACTTAGTGCATAAAGTGCGCTGCCGCTATAGGATCCCCTTAAGACGGTCTTGAAATAAGAACCTATGAATACCGGCCAGTAACAACTATTGTACGACGTGCACTAATACACAGTCACTGGATCCAAAATGGCGGCCGTCGGAAGACCTTTATGTAGCGTCGCTACCGACGCGCCATTTACCGACCTTGGCCTAGTTTACACCGATCTCTTGATACGCGTATCGAATAGTATATTTGAGCTGATCAGCCAATAATCAAACTAATTTACTAGTTATTTACTACGCGTATCAAGTGATCGGTGTAAACTAGGCCATTCCTTGATTGGTCAATTAGTAAAATTCTATGTTTTGATTGGTCAATCAAACGCTTCGAACCATACAATCTGGGACGGTCTCTGACTAATTTTCTTACTCCATGATTTAACTGTCGAGTATTTCCCGCATTTTACCCGCGCAGTCAGCGTGAATTCGATTTCGCACGATTTCGGCGAGACTGACATGTTTGGACGTGTTTTGTCTTGAGTAATTTTTGAATATTGTTGATGCAATCAGCGCCGAGTTCGAATTGAATCTTTCGAGTTTGTGTATTTATTATTTTCGACTTGTTCTTGGCCGTTAGTGATCCTGAGAGGGATTAGGTGCTTTACAAGGAAGAAGAAGAAGCGTGAATTCGAAGATGGCAGGTGACAGTGCTGTTGACGAAGCTATGGAGATTTTACCGTCCACGAGCAACGGTGACGCGAAGATCAGGGAGAGAGATGGTAAATCTGCAAAATTACCGTGGTACGTTTTATTTTTGCGAAAGATTCATTTCCATCCTTCGATTGCCTCGTCACGAGTTTAGGTTATCTTTCGACCAGAGGCGGGATTCTGTAACTCCTTAAGGGGATCCTGGAGTGACAGCGACAAGGCATAATCGGTCTAAGCAATATCTTTGAATTGGCTGAACAGAATGGAAAATCCTTTTACACGATTAAAGTACGCACAAAAATGTAGAGGGCTGTACATGATTTTTTCTGATAAACTAAAAAAAAATGTTATTTTTATAAATATTGTCTTCACCTGACGACAATATTTGCTTTATACAAAAATTCTGCAGTTTTTCTATAGAAAATAGTGATGCAGCCCTCTACAAAAAACTGTCAGGAATAATATCGTGCAATTAGAAGTAAGATTTGAAGCCTAAAAAGAAAGATATTACTTAGACCAGTGGAAGATGCAAGGTTAGGTGCTATCCTTGTCTATATCCTTGTCTATACAAGGACAGATATAGTCGGTGAGCACTTCTTTATCGACGCTGATCGAGTTCGCCTGCGGCTCCAGCATCCCCTTAACGACAGTTTCGGTATCGTTGCGCAGCTTTTTTACCATATATAATGATACCTGCGCAACGATACCGAAACTGTCGTTAAGGAGTTACAGAATCCTGCTATAGATCTTGCGGCTCTAAACAAAGTGGCATATTTAAATCTGGATAAGTAGTTTGGAAAACGTAATTAAACTTTAAAGGAATATGCAAATTTATTTTAAATTAGTATTTAATTATTAATGTTTAGAGATTGAGAGCATAACAATATTGCTGGCTTAATGTCATACATATATAGAAACATTTCTCATTACATGAAAATGCTTAAAAGTTTTATTGATTATGAAGTTTTGGAAAAAAAACATATTGGCAGCAGTATTAATTAATTGCATGAAGATTCCTTCAGCTAGCTGTTACATTTTGGATAATATATAAGCATGAGATTATTATTAATTATAATATCATTGGTTATAAATACAATAGAAAATATTATTAGTTGTATAAATATGAGAATGTTATTATTAGTTTTTGTTATCCAGGATTGAAAAATATCGGCCTCAAGTATTTTCCGACATTGTTGGCAACGAAGACACTGTATCTAGATTAGGTGTCTTTGCTCAGCATGGAAATACTCCAAATATCATCATCGCTGGCCCGCCTGGAGTGGGTAAAACTACCACGATTTTATGTTTGGCTCGTACTCTATTGGGACCATTGTTCAAAGATGCTGTACTCGAACTGAACGCTTCAAACGAGAGAGGGATTGATGTAGTTAGAAATAAAATCAAAATGTTTGCTCAGAAAAAGTTAAGTATAGGATAGATAAGATCTTTTTCTTCAAATAATTTCATATTTTTTATTTTTAGATTTTTTTAAACTTGCAGGTTAATCTTCCAAGAGGAAAGCATAAAATCATCATTTTAGACGAAGCCGACAGCATGACTGACGGCGCGCAACAGGCATTACGTCGTACGATGGAAATTTATAGCCAAACAACTAGATTTGCTCTCGCGTGCAACAACACAGAGGAGATTATCGAACCTATACAATCACGTTGCGCTATGTTAAGATATGGAAAGTTAACGGATGCCCAAGTCTTGGCCAAAGTTCTCGAAGTCTGCGAAAAAGAGAATGTAATTAAAATATTATAGGCGGAGGTTTCAACTTGATTTACAGTATTATTTATACTTTTACTATTTGCAGGTTTCCTACACAGATGACGGTATGGAAGCAATAGTATTTACAGCTCAAGGGGACATGAGACAAGCCCTAAATAATCTGCAGTCCACATACAATGGATTTAATCACGTGAATGCAGAAAATGTATTTAAAGTCTGTGATGAGCCTCATCCGTTAATTGTCAAAGAGATGCTGGATGATTGTATAAAGGGCGATGTTTCTAAAGCATGCACGGTAATACGCATTTAAAGATACTAATACTATACGCGATCAAAGATACTAATATGTATGCGTATCCAGATATGTATCGTGTTAGATTTACAAATTACATTTGCTAGGTAATGGATCATTTCTGGAAGATGGGATATTCTGCCGAAGATATAATCAGCAACGTATTCAAAGTTTGTAAAAATCACACCATGGACGAGAAACTGAAACTGAAATTTGTCAAGGTAAATTGGCATGCTACAGCATTAATTAGTATTAATGGTACAATTTATATTCGTTTTATTTTTATGTACTTTCAAAATATTCTTAACATTAATTCGCAGGAAATTGGAATAACACATATGGGAGTGGTAGAAGGTATCAACAGTTTGTTACAGTTACACGCTTTAGTGGCAAGACTTTGCCGCGCATGCACATGAAAATAATTGTGTAAAATGATTATATTGCCCTCTATTACCTTATATTCATACATTTTTGCTATATATAATTTTAATTAAGATTTAAGTAAGATTCTTATAATTATGTCAGGTTTGAAAATACTTCGTCTCAAAATCCTTTTCCTAGAAATATCGTTTTATTTGTGACATCTACAAAGTATAATGCACGGTATAGCTCGTAAGTCTAAATAGCACTGTACATGTGCAACGTGTTAAGGGTCGGCAGGAGACCCAGGCAAACTCAAGTACACTCAGGTGCACTTTATGCACTAAGTGCACGTTAAACTGCACTTTAACTCCTATTTTATTTATTATAAATTTTTAAGAGCAAAAATGCAAAATCGGGCTCTTTACCTCCCTGCATTATTATATAAAGAGTATATAAAAAAAAAATCACGAATCTATGTAACTTATTTTATGAGAAATATGGATATTACGAATTACGGATTCGTAATATCCAGATTTCTCATAAAATAAGTTACATAGATTCGTGAATTTTTTTTTGATATATTCTTTATATAATAATGCAGGGAGGTAAAGAGCCCGATTTTGCATTTTTGCTCTTAAAAATTTATAATAAATAAAATACGGACTCGCAGCGAGTCGCAGCTAAGCCAACCCGACAGAGGTCTCCACCGTGTCTCCTGCCGACCCTTAATGTGCAGCTCAGTGGATATATCGTCGAAAGAAGCGACAGGACTAGCAATTTTAAGAAACAAAAATTTATATTCGCACATTAACTTACTATCGAAGACTTGCAACGCTCAAAAATATAAAAAGAAAACTTTCAAATAATACTACATGTGCATTCTTGGTTTGTAATAGTGATAATAACGATAAAGATCGTATGTATATATTCTGTATATTTAATGTAATTTGTACGAAATCTTATTTCTATGTAATATTATCCTTATCATTATAACATAATTACGTTGTGGAATAAATTTTTAAATGCATATTTGTGAAATGTATTGTACTCGAAATTTTCTTATTCTATGCCAAAGATAAATCACGCGATAACTTTGTACATTTATACACTTAACTAGTAGAAACATACTTAATTAGCAAATCACGTTAATTTTATGAGATTGTAATATATTGAAACAGAATAAATCACTTTTACTTCGCCAGTCAAATAATAAACAACAATGGAAATAGATTTCCATTGTTTCCATTGTTGTTTATTATTTGACTGGCGTAATATATTGAGTTTATGTATCATCTTTACACATAGAATTGTATCAGCAAATATTAATATTATATATCTTTCTTGGAAGCACGGTTCATTAAATTACGTCATTGAAATTACAAAGACGAGCTAATATTTCATTAACCGTAGGAAAACACGAGTATGTGTTACATACAAATTGCAATATTCGCTCAAATCTAATATGTCCAAATATATATTAGGCTTTTCAGCCTAGTAAGTCGATTAATTATATCAAGCGATTGCAGATGTTTATTTTGAAGACTTCCATCTATTATATAAATAATATTGTTATTTTTATCAATTAATAGATTTTTTTAAAATTTAGTAAGTGTATGTGCATTTAAAGTACAAACCATATTATAGATCCCAGGCGCGCACTTTTTGGATAGCGCTTTTATAAGTTGAGTTTTATCCGTAATAATATATGCGATTTATCAGTCTTATATTTTTTCATTTTCTCGAGCAAGATAAATATATTGTTTTAGAAAGTGAACGTGTAAGATTTCATGGAAAGAGTCGAGTTAATTAAGTCGTTAAAGTCTGAACGTTGTTTTAGACATAGACATTGATCTTAGATTCTATCCTTGCGACATGACGCGCCCTTGATATGATATACCATAATTATTATATTGTAAATATATATTTTATACCGTACACTTAAAACTAATCTTGATTAGAAATAATCGGTGTGCTAATCATTGGATTTGATAGAGCGGGCGCATAGATTGAACTTTATCTTTAACGCGCGCATCAGTTGCAATGTAATCATCCAGATAGCACCATGTCCAAAACACGTCGGGACAAAAGACATCTTAAAGACGTCATTGAGAGCCCGGGAAAAAATATTCATATCTGACGGTATATGAACATATATAAATGAGATATATGAACATATATGAACATATATAAATGAGATATGAACAGATATAAGTTTTATATGCCTATATATAAAGCATATATAATCATATATGGTTATCTATCGCCATATATGATCAGCTCGTACATTATACATGACACAAGATCTGATCATATAAGTTCATATATGGTCAGACATATTATTATGTGTATGCTATATATACCCGGGAAAAAATATTCATATCTGACAGTATATGAACATATATAAATGAGATATGAACAGACATAAGTTTTACATGCCCATATATAGAGCATATATAATCATATATGGTTATATGATCAGATCGTACATTATACATGACACAAGATCTGATCATATAAGTTCATATATGGTCAGACATATTATTATGTGTAGCCAGATATGACACTACCCGGGAAAAAAAACCTCTTATTTATTCATATATTATAGTTTATATTAGTTTATATTAGTAGATAAATGATTATATATGATCATATAAGAAATGGAAAATATAATCTTAAACAATATTATATGGCCATATATGAGAGTATATAATTATATATGGCCATATATAAGCATATATGATTATATATGATTATATATGATCAGATCAGAATATTGCATCTCAAAGTATCCGATAGATGGCATTCGATGTGATCTGTTTCTCGTATTTAAAATTTGACAAACAGTGTTATAAGAACGGCATCAAAAAGACACGACACTGTCTCGCACTATTCTCGCGCGACGCTGTCTCGGAGCGACACAATTTTTGTATCAGTTATATCGTGAAGTCCACTCTTATAATAAAGTGGTATATGATCATACATGGACATATATGTTAAAATGCATACGTATCAGATCATACCTGATGAAATACGGATGTGTCAGTTTGTACCTGATCATACCTGATCAGATATTAACATATACAATAATATATACCAGATCATATATCCTCAGATCTGGCCAATTTCCATATCTGACCATACATGACCAATTGGATATGATCATATATGATCAGATATGAATATTTTTTCCCGGGAGGTCTTTTAGACATCATATTATAAATCTTTTTAAGATGTCTTTAAGATGTCTTTTGTCTCGAGTTTGGATATGCGTGCTGTTTGGGCAATTACAAATCATACGCGTTTCAATAATTTATATTAGGTGGAATCTTCGTTTTCATCCTTATCATTAACAATATCGACATTTGTTTCCGTCTTCTTTTTCTCGCAATTTGTCGTAATGTCTCAATGCTGCACTTTCAAAATTTCTAGCTATCTCGGGAACCGCTTCCGCTTATCCTCTTTTTCTCTTTTTTTCCTTTGCTCTCTCTCGTCCGAGAAACGTCCGTGAATTCCCAATGTTCAGCACCACTTCTCCATCGGCATGGACGTTAAGTGCGCTCTCGGCTTCGGAGAGGGCCATCGTAGGGCACTCTGACACGATTCCGCCCTGGAGGGCGTCCTCGGGGGCGGTTGTGGCGGACCGGCGTGGGACTCTTGGGAGTTCGAGTTCCCGTTCATCTCGGACCGCGATGCAGTCTTCTCCGCAGGTGGATCGCCGCGATGGTTCCTCTTCGTCGGTTTCCGAGCCATGTCATGTTGTGGCGCGGCCGGAGGAGCGCTTTCTACGGACTGAAGACTCGCCGCGCGATGTAGAGAGAGACGCAGCGGCTTCTTCGGTGGCGCCGGACGAGTCTTCCCTTCCTGAGAGCTGTACACCGCCGATACCTCTGAATTCTCCGACGCGCGAGACTGAGAATCCTAAAATGCGGGAAAAGAGTTAGACACAAATACATACTGCATTAAAGTTTGGTGAAGTATATAAATATAAATATAGTATATTTTGATACATACTTTGCGAAGTGTGATATATGTATATGGAATTTTTAGAGGTAAATGCAGATAGTTATTGTTCATTGAAATATACCTACGATATAAATCTCAAGTCGTTTCGAATATTATTCAAAACAAGAATTTTTTAGTATATTGAATGTCTTGAACATTCTAATTTTTTAAAATATTTTTTTCTCTTATAACACTGCATTATTTATACAGGTATTATAAAAAGTTCTGGGACGGCGAAATATCTCGAAAAATGTAAATTAGAAAAAAAATAAACGCGTGGTCGCCACGCGCGTTAGAAGTGAAACTTCTGAAGGCAAGGCTTTGCCATAATTTTTCTGAAATTAATACAAAAACAATACAACGGAATTAGTCACTCCAAGCCGCCCGCAACTCGAAAATGTAGTGTTACACGCAGTTCTCACTATGGCTGCGTTTCGATATTCACTGCCAGTACTGAAAATCTATAGTTTACGTCACGTATACTATAGATTTTCAGTACTGGCAGTGAATTAAGTGAATATCGAAACTCAGCCTATATCCGTCTCGCCAGTGCCGTACGCCTGATCGAATTTTCGTTACACTTTTCGTGTCGCAAAATTCGTGTCGCGAAATTCGTGATTTCGTGTCGCGATTCGAACTCACTACCTGCTTAAAGAAGTTTCACTTCAAAAATATTTCAGATAAAAATTGTGTAGGGTTTAAAAAGGTTTATTTACTGATCTAATCATCTGGATGATATCGCCAAGGTCAGGTCAAGGTCACCTTGAATTTTTAAATGGGACCTCTTATTTTTTATCGCATATTCTTATAGGCCCTCTTGAGGCCTTTTCAAAACACCATAATTTCATTCGCTTTGGATCAGCCGTTTCGAAGTTATCAAGCTTTTTATGATAATATGTCGACGACTATAGCTTTACCCAAAGTGTTGTCATTCTGTCATCACGTCGTTGTGCATCGACGAGCGTTATAAATAAGTACCTGTAAACGATAGTAAGTTGGCTCAGAGTCGAACTCCAGTGACTGCAGCTGCGAGCCGCTCTTGCGACCCTTGTGCAGATGCTCCATTGCGAATTCGACGCGCGGTGATCTTCGACGCTGCATCTGCGACTGCATCGGCGATTGCTTGCAGTCGAGGCTGGCTGTCGACCTGACCAGCTGGAGTCCTTGGTGCTTCTGTCGGTTTCGGGACTTGTGATGGCCGTTCGCGACCCCGTCAGATGAGAAGTCGAGCTCACGCTGGTTCCTTGGGTCCACCAGGCACTTAGATTGATCGCTGTGTCTACTTCGGACAGTCGGCAGACTCTGCCGCAGTTCCGTGCAGCTTCTCACGTTGAGACCGGGTAGATTCGCCACGAGTGCTGTCACTTGAGGCCCTTTTTGGAAAACCTTTTGGAATGACACAAAATTAAACTTCTGACTTAATGCATTCATCGTCAATTTCATTGATTGAGAAAAAACCTGATTAAATATAGTACAATAAATACGATTTTTTCCTATTATATCTTTTGCTGCCTCGTTCGATTAGTGTTACTTTCTTAGTGAGAATATTTATAAAAAATTAATTATTAAGATAATTAAGATTTAAATATATACCGGTTGTTGCACCGACATACAGGTCAGCATGACGGGTTGCCCACTTGTGCAGGCGCGCATGGTCGTTCACAGCTGCGTAGGCTTCGGTACATTATAATCACTCACATATAATGCGTGGAGATAACGAGGCTGTGAATGACTATGCGCGCCTGCACGAATAGGCAACCCGTCATACTGACCTGTATGTCGCTGCAACACTCAATAATAGTCCAGTAACTTTAGGCAAAAATTCGACCAATCTTCGGAAAAATTCCAAGTGAGCTGAATTTTTACACGAACTTTTATTTGGTGTTTATAAATAACATATCAAAAGTCCCCATTATTTGATCGTACGCATAATATTTTACAGCGCGTAAAAGGTGTTAAAAATTGGTTTTTTGCTAATATCTAGGTTCCTATTAATTTTACGACTATAACGTCTATTTTGAAAAATAAAGACGAAAAATTCTCTACAAAAAAGGTTTTAGGTAGTTCTTTTGTACACGCAATCGTTTTCGCTTAATCTGGCGTTGAAATTGCAAGCTAAGACAGTTATGGGTATTAAAGTACTTTATTTCACACACTTGTAATTCTTTTGTACAAAATAACATAAAATTATGCTTTTCCTTCTTCTCCTTCTTCTTTTTCTCCCTCTTCTACTTGTTCTTCGTTTTCATCTTTGTTTGATTAAATGAATTGTTGGAGATAATCCATAGGATTAATTTTTGTGGGTTGTCAATTTCCTCGTCTTTATTGACTTCTGTTTCGGATGAGTCGTTGATTGATGCAACATTCAGACAAGATTGTTCGTAAAAATTTCCACAGACTGATGAACAGTGGAGTCCTAACTTCCGACAGCCACACAAAATGGTTCGCAACTTTTTGAACAAATGCAAAAAATCATGTTCAAAGGACAATCCGAAGCAGGAAGTTGCGATGAAGCAGCACTATTTAGGTGCACTATCTGTAGGTATATAGTAATAAATTCAACTTCACTGGTTTGTTCTTACTTACAGATTTGGTCGCACAAATACCGATACGTATTAATGGAGACTTCTTTAATTGGAGCATCATATATGCCCAGGAAAAATCGTATTCCATTTGAAGAAAAAAACAAACCAGTGAAGTTGAATTTATTACCACCTACAGATAATGCTGCTGAAGAGCACCTATTTCGAGTTTATTATCAAGTGCAGAAGTGGTTAGGTAATGAACTGAATCCCGAAGTTTGAGGATGGATATTAAAGAATAATCTATTGGAGCTAAAAAGAACATCGCAACTTCCTGCTTCGGATTGTCCTTTGAACATGATTTTTTGCATTTGTTCAAAAGGTTGCGGACCATTTTGTGTGGCTGTCGGAAGTTAGGACTCCACTGTTCATCAGTCTGAGGAAATTTTCACGGACAATCTTGTCTGAATGTTGCACCAATCGACGATTCATCCAAAACAGAAGTCAATAAAGACGAGGAAATTGACAACCTACAAATTAATCCTATGGATTATCTTCAACAATGTATTTATTCAAACAAAGATGAAAACGAAGAAAAAGTAGAAGAAAAAGAAGAAGAAGAAGAAAAAGCATAATTTTATGTCATTTTGTATAAAAGAATTACAAGTGTGTGAAATAAAGTACTTACTTTAATACCCATAACTGTCTTAGCTTGCAATTTCAACGCCAGATTAAGCGAAAATGATTACGTGTACGAAAAAATTACCTAAGACCTTTTTTGTAGAGAATTTTCTCGTCTTTATTTTTCAAAATAGACGTTATAGTCGTAAAATCAATAGGAACCTAGATATTAGCAAAAAACCAATTTTTAACACCTTTTACGCGCTGTAAAATATTATACGTACAATCAAATGATGGGGACTTTTGATATGTTATTTATAATATAAAGACTAAATAAAAGTGCATGCAAAAATTCAGCTCACTTGGAATTTTTCCGAAGTGAAATCCTAAAGTTACTGGACTATAATAAGTATATATTTGTTGTATACATTTTATGTATAGGTACAATAGAAGATAAAAAGAATTTTCCTTGATATATCAGTTTTCCTGATACTGCTGTTCGTTCATTACAGTAGATACATGACTTGATATTATTTATTTGTATTCGCATATATGCGGTTTTTATGAAGTCACTCTCTTCTGAGATATTAATTTTTAAAATAACGATTTATAACAAATGTTTATAATAAAATTAGAATTTTGAGATCGATTGAAATATGGGATTAAATGTTCGACGAATTTCCGCTCGTCGACGCGGATGCTTCTCCCAAACAAACAAGGCACGTTGATTAATCTCGATTCATAATTCAGCACCAGTGTTTACCTGTACATGTTCCTGACGACTCGGCGGCGGATCCTCGGTGGGGACCTCGGTCCTGCTCGGCGCCAAGAGATCTCTGACCTGCTCCTCAAGATAACCGATCCTGTGTGTCAGCCTGAGATTATCGGAGCGCAGGGTGCGCAATGCCGCGAGGGACTCGCCTTTTCGAAGGACCACTATCTGCGCGGCGTCGGGCGCGACGGCCAGAAGACGTGCCAGGTCATTCCTGCTCGCTCCTACCACTAGTTTTCCGTTTACCTCCAAAATTCTGAAAAAGTTGACCGATGAGCCGTACGTGACTGCGACCGCATCCTATTTTAAAATTCGGACGATTTAGATGATCCATAATTTTTGTCAGAATCTAACAGTAGGGTGGAATATTATTTATAATTTAATGTGTCGTGGAAGACATTTGAAGAACAAAGGTACATCTAAATATTGAAATATTTAAAATATTATATATTATATTAAAATATACAAATATATCAAAATGTGACATATAAAGTTATAGATAAGAATTATGTCACAAATTGTGTCATAAATTGCCGATTATTTAAATCACTTTAAATTAAACGATCTATAATTTAGATTACATTTAAAATAGAATTCTATTTATAATTTTATGCGTTGTGTAATACAAAAAGAAATGATACTCATTGCATTAATATATAAAATATGTGACACATTTAAATATTTAGGAGATAACATAAATACATGGCATATATAATTCTGTCCTAAAATTTAACTCGAGCCAACGATTACCATGATATCTAATTATAACTAACTTTACATTCTGTGCGATCAAATTATAAAGTGAAATTATGTTCTGGGCTTAATGACGCGTAACGAGTAACAGTGCGTGAGAACTGGAAAATGATTATACTCGCAGAACAAATTATGTTATCTTTAGTTATTCCGTGAGAAGTAACACGTTGAGCCAAAAGTTTCGATCAATTATTCAAAAAGATCTTATTATATATTTAGATAATTGTATGAACTTTATGCTTCAATAGAATTTAATTGTTGCCGATTATTAGGACATTATAACGTCGAGAATTTTAAGAAGATACAAAAGAAGAGAATGTTTAAAAAAAAGGATCAGACTTTTGCTGGAAAAAAAAATTAATTTTTCGTTGATTAGGAATATGCTTCGATTTATTCAAGTGTTTTAACATCATGTGGAGATTTAATGTCGAATATCCAAAGTTCAAATGCCAATTATATTCATGTTACATGCATTTGTACATTCCACTGTATTTATCTTTAAAGATTACGCGATTAAACATGAGGATGTGCGTGCAATTCGCTCGAAAATCTGCTCTTCCAAATCAAGTGCCTTGAACCGTTGAAAAGTTCAACGCTCATTATAATTAATAGTCCGTTCTTATGTATTCAAGATCGTCTTAAGCTTAAGCTATTTACATTTCATTAACTAAATCTTATACTTAAGATGTTCTCTTAAGTGTAAAATCAGATTATGAATGCTGATCTTAGATCTAGCATATCATCGAACATTGACAAGACGGTGGATCAATAGGTAATTGTTCTGCTAAACGTAAATGAAAAAATAATTATTCACATAGAAATAGAAGTTTGAAATGGTTATATGTTTAAAATAGTGTTAAACTATGTGTGTTAAGTTATATTTATATATAACTTTACAATATACACTGTTGGAAAATTTTTGTAGTTTTGTTAAAAAAGGTCCTTGTTAAAATTTTTGTATAAATTAATCAACACATACATGTGTAGATTTTACATATGCCTGCTATGTTAATTGAATTTAACAAATTTAAAATGTAAAATTATTAAAATAATTTAAAAAATATGTTATTAAAAGTAACACAATTTGGACGTATTTATTAAATGTGTTAAAATTTACAGAAAAAGAGTGTTGATTTTACTCTATAACAGAAGTGGGAATAAAAATTTACAGAAAAAGAGTGTTGATTTCATCTTACAATCTTACTTCGACATAAAAGTTATGTTAATTGTACACATAATTAACTTCAAATTACGATCTTACGAAAATTACATTTCTGTTGAAATATTAAGATAGTATCGGTGTTACTATTTAACACATCCATATATTAATGTTAAATTAACACAAAAATTTGAGTGGACCGTTTGGGACATGTGATTTGTTATATTTAACACAAATTTTCCAACTGTGTACTGAAAATCTACAGTTTACGTCACATATATTATAGATTTTCAGTACTAGCAATGAATATCAGAATACAGTCTGTATATACGTATGTAGATGGTTTATACAGCAACATTGCATTATTTCAAATACGTTGCATCGCAATATTGCTATAATGTTTCATTGCAATCTTTCTAAAGACGTTTTAACGTTAACTGCAATCTTGCAGCAATGATGCAGCAATGTTTTGGAACAAATTTGCAACATTGTCAATATTTTGATGAAATTATTCTACAGCTTTTCTATGCTATATGGGTAATTTCCACGAACGATTTTTGAGCGGCCGACGCACTATGGGACGTTTCGCCTATTTTCTGGCCAAAAATGGCAAAAATCAAAGTCGAAGTTCGTAATGTTTAACGATTGGAAAAGTTTCTATAAACATTAGTGAGACACGGGGAAAAATTTAAGATCATTTGTTCCACGCAAAGTATTTCTTCTGTCGCATTTTGTGTTCGAAAGTGTGTAAAAATGTACCTTGAAATCACGAAAGATTATTGTTACTTTGATCTTTTTTTTCTCTTCCAATGTTGAAGACGTACAAATCACTGCTTGAAATACTTTTTTAGCATAAGTTAATGCTTAAAAATAATAAGAATAAATTAAGCTTTGACCATTCTGGAGGAGAGAACTTTAAACTTGAATTAGAAAAAAGTAATGATTTTATCAGTTTCTGATGTTTAAAAGACTAGAACTTCCGAATAACAAACAATAACAAGGCGATCTTTGGCTTGAATATTAGGTGGGACTCTACTCTTCCTAAAACCGTTTCGTAAATCACCGCCTAGAACCGCCTCCGGGAGATATAATTTTTTAAAGTAAAGACAATCGACTATTTTTTTCTAAACAAGTTCGTGATTATGCTAAGCGATATCACAGTGGGACGTTATATAAGGGTTTTTGAGGTTGCTAATTTTGAATATGACATTAAAAATTAGAAATACAAAATGGCGGATTTAATATGGCGCCCAAAAATATGAAAAACTGCTTCTTTGCATAAAAATGAAACCTAGGGGGTTTCTAAGGGGTTTTCAAGGTCGCTGATTTTGAATATGACTTTAAAAATTATAAATACAAAATGGCAAATCCAATATGGCGCCCGACAAAATTATAAAATTGTCGATTAAAACTTGAAATTGAAAATGACTGTTAAAACTTATTAATTAATAACGACTTATTCAATATTTTTGTTTTCCATTTCTATATCAAGATCGTCTAAATGAAATACTATATTTTTAAGCTCGAAGTTGCACTCGTCTTCGTCTTCAGTTTCGTTAGTAACATCTAAAATATCATTATCTTTTAAATTAATGTCAAAGTCTGTATCATTAATAACTAATAAATCTATAACCTCTGGTGGAAAATGTTTACGCTTTCTTGTATTAATTCTTTTTTGTAAGCTAATACTTGAAATTATAATATCGGAACTTGCTAAGGCACGTTTAAACATATCTGTCAAATTATCAACTCTACTTGTTTTTCATCTATCTATCTATCTATGAAACGTAAGCGGTGTCCGAGGGGTTTTTGAGTTCGCTAAATTCTAATTTGAAATCAAAATAAATGTATATAGAAAGTATATAGAAGAAATGCAAAGTATATAGAAGAAATGCAATCGTTATGATGTAATATGTGTATTTCGTGCCATGTGGGTATGTCATCCAT
>NW_027250260.1:0-31411 GCF_030848795.1 Temnothorax nylanderi | reverse complement strand
TTTACGCGAAATCGCTCTTTCGTCGTGCTTATTTTTATCGATGTTCGTACGAAGCGAAAGCTAAATTCGACGATCAGGCGACGTTGTCTTTGTGTTTCGAACGGCGCCGGGCCTCAGGGCCCGGTGGCTCTCGTTTCCGTTCAGATCAACTCCAGGAAGCATGCGATCATAGAGCTTGCAGGCTTATCCCGGAGACGAGCCGGCTGCGATGTCTATACGGGCGTTACCCTTCGGCGGCAGTTTGCCTCGCGTAATAATTGTCACGAATCTTTGTACGACGAAAGTAAATACTTTCTCAAATCAACGAAAATATATTCTCGAGAAAAGAGAGAGGAAGCAAGAGACAGAATACAAGAGAAAAGCAAAGAAAGAGAAAAAAAGAAGCACGCAAAATATCATCGTACCGAAGGGTCAAGTTACACCAAGATAACCTTATGAGGCAGCGAATTAAAAATCCTGGACAGAGAGCTTCAGTAAAAAACTCAAGAAAAATACTGCAGATTTATTTGTCATACAAGATCAATCGAGAAGAATTCTTAAATTCGTGATTAGCACAGAGTGTAGATAGATATCATTCTTTGATAATTTGCAAATTGAATTACAATCATGTTTATGCAGGGCGTAGTTATGGATGGTATAGTGGGAGTTAATCGTGGCTAGAGGAAGAAAGGAAAAGAGTATTAGAGGAAGATAGATAAATATAGTGCGAAGGAGGAGAGGAATAGGAGGAAAGGAAGAGAGAAGGAGAGAAAAGCGCGAGAATGGGGAGAGAGAGGGAAAGGAAGAGAGAGAGAGAGAGAGAGAGAGAGAGAGAGAGAGAGAAGATAATCTACATAGAAGTTTTATACGATCTGTTTCTAACGACCTCATAAAAAATGTGTATAGAAAATAATATGACTCCAAGAATACATATAATTCAAATGGATAATGATGAAGGCAAAACACAATCCGTGATTAAATAAATTTAAATTAATTAACATTAAAAAACGCCCCACGTAGTATCATTTTAGACACTAATGCAAATAGTATAAAGCTGTGAAGTGTCTCATATATATGTAATCTTTAGTATAAATTTTTTAATGTTTAGAAAATTATTATATGTTTGTGTTATATTACAGTACACTGTCAGTACACTATATATACATGCGGTTATGTGCCATCACATGGTACAACCTAACAAACCTAATCCATTACGCGCACGCGCACACACACACACATACATACATACACGCGCGCGTGCGCATACGCATGCACTAATACACGCAAATCTTTAGATAGATATAAATAAAACTAACTAAAAAATATTAGTATTTGGAAAAATATTTTTAATTTAAGAGAGTATTCTAGTTTGAAAGGTCGTAAAAAAAGATATTTTTAAAGACATTTTTGTAAGGAAATAGAAAAAGCGAATAACGTTAAACTTTGTATATATTTTTTTAAACATATATTTTAAGAACATATTTTTATTTTCTAAGTAATAAAGATAAGTAATAAAAACATTCTTCTTTTTTATGTTATACCTATCTTAGTCAATATTAGAAGCTCGCAAGTAAAAACGCATATAGACGGTAAATAATTTCTAACTGTTCTAGGCATGTGAAACGCAAGAACCAAAAATTTTCTTATTCAGGAGAAGTGCATCTGAACTAGAACTAAACCAATATTTTGATTCTGGATAAAATAGCGGCATTTCTTCCGAATAAGACAATTTTTTGTTTTTAAGTTTAGATACCTAGAGCAGCTAGAAATCATTTACACCGTCTACATGTGTTTTTTCTTGAAAACTCTTAGTAACCAAGATACAGCATAAAAAAGTAAAGCGTTTTTGTTATTTAAAAAATAAAAGTACATTCTTAAAATAAGACTAAAAAACATACAAAGTTTAACATTATTCGCTTTTTTCATTTCCCTACAAAAAATTCCTGAAAAATATTTTTTTTACGACCTTTCAAACCAGAATACCCCCTTAAAAAATATCAAAATAATTTTTAATTTTAAAAATATGTTTTTGAATTTATGAAATATTATTTGCATATTTCAATTCTTTCACATATTACCTGATTTATTTACGTTATAGAAAATACCACAATGACCATACTCACACTATGAATATCTCCTCATGCTTATAATGTTTTTCATGTATTAATGTTTTTTATTACATTATTAATTTACGATTATTTACCGTTTATTAATTTGTGATATTTTTAATACAATTCACTATTATGAATGTTATGAATATTAATGATTTGATATTAATACTCTCTCTCTCTCTCTCTCTCTCTCTCTCTCTCTCTCTCTCTCTCTCTCTCTCTCTCTCTCTTTAAAAATTCCTGTAAAAAACTTGGGTGTGTGAAATCATATTTTTTAGATAGGTTTACTTGTATCTATCTATAGGTTTGCGTACGTTCGTGCATGTACGTGTGTATGTAATAAATTTAGGTTTATCAGGCTCAAGGCTGTACCAGGTGATTGTGGCCAAAATATTAGACTCATGTACTGATCCAATTGTTTCGATATTTATTATAGGCCAGTCATATTGGACTAATTTAAGGGGTTAACCTTCCAATTAATCTTCACAGGTTGCAACCACCATAAATCGCTTTGATTTAAGGTGCTATAAGTGGGATTTATTTTGCTTCGTAAAATTAACGCGCAATAAAAAGTTATTAACAATATTAACAAAAAACGCGATTTTTTTTATTTTTTCTCAAATATCTCGAAAACTGAGCAAGATAGGACAAAAAAGGACCCTTGTATTTTTTTCGTACGACGAACGCTGATTTTTTTATTGACGCGCAAAGTTATCCAATATTGCGCACAGGTCGGATAACGTTTGTTTTACACCGAAATAATTATTTTTCATTAAAATTCACGTGATTTTTCGCATTATTATTGAACCATATTGCAAAAAACGGCTTTGCATCATCAAACGGCGCAACATCAAAAAAACGATGAAATCGAGGGTTTTCAGGATCCGAGTCTCGGACTTTGACGGCGAGTGCGAGCTAAACGACTGACTTGACGATAAATGTTGTTCAGATCATTATTGTAGATAATTTTACGCTCTACAAAAAAGATACGTATAGTTAGTTACCCTATCTTGCTTAGTTTTCGAGATATTTGAGAAAAATAAAAAAATCGGGTTTTTTGTTGATAATATTGTTAATAACTTTTTATTGCGCGTTAATTTTGCAAAGCAAAATAAATCCCACTTATAGCACCTCAAATCAAAGCGATTCATGGTGGTTGCAACCTGAGAAGATTAATTGGAAGGTTTGATGTCTAATATGACTGGCCTATTATTTAAATATCTTGTTATGATTTATTAGTTACATGTTAGTGTATTATTATAAAAGATTTAGAATACTTTATTCTTTGCTGCATAAATAATGTCAACATTATTTACGTAAAAAAATTTGTAACAAATAAATACTAAAAAATTTTGAAATTTTAGTCCTTTGATTGCTATTAAAGAAATATAATATCTAAATATACCACATCAGACATTAATATTTTATTTTACTTGATTATTCATACTTCTTAAATAATATCTCCTAAAACAATCTTATTGCATCGTTAGAATTTTGATTGCATTTATTAAATATAAATAACAATTCTACTTTCTCATTATTTGTAAACGATTTGATTTTATATAGCTTAATAATTATACTGCTTTAACACAAAACTATTGTATGTTTTAACATTCTTATATGTATGCGCTCTATCTTAATGATATTTGTAAACAAAGATGTAAATATATTTAAAATGATGGGTCATTCAATTTTTAATGTAAATAAAGCACAGGCAAAACATGAAAGTATTGAAACGTAAATAATGTTTCAAAAATTTTAATAGTATCTCTTAAACTAATAATTTTTTAAAAACATGATACTTTTTTTGTAAAAAACAAAAAATTACATTAAATAATATTTTACACACGGATATTTTTGAATAAAATATTTGAATGACTAAAAAATGTATAATTGCATTTTGCAGTTATATGCATGCGCATAAATGCATAACCCTCCATTGCCCTTGTATGAGGCAAAAATTCAGTTCACATTTTATTTCTTTAATTGCATAAAAGTTGACTATTTGACTTTTACAAAAAGTAAACTTTTTAACTTTTTACTTATAACTTTCTAGATTATATTTATATGGTTGTTTTCCAAAATTTCGTTACTACAATTTTTAGATTAGACTTTAAAAATGTTAACGCATGATATCTATATCTGAGCGCGGCGTTCATGACGAGAGCAAATATATACAGTCGACTCGACTGGCGTTGTTGCCAAACCTAAGCTTTACTGTGGCAGATCGAGGAATCGGTCGATGTCTCATTTGCTTATTGTTATAAAACTGTGTTGATCTGAGAAAACTATGTGGCAACGCCGCACTAATACAGTGATACACGTACAGGCATTAAAAACAATTTTAATCGCATTTCTAATGTCGATTATTTTTTTCTGCAGTATGATAGTCACAAAGTAACTGAAATCTTCATGATTGAGATATTGATGGTTGCCTTCTTTCGCTCTCTTTTCTTTTCTTTTCTCCTTTCCACATTTTCTATCTATCTTGAAGACCATTAAAAATTGTGAAACAATTTAATCTATGCCTATCCACTCTTTAAAAAGTTGTGTTAAAGCGATGGAGTCATCTGTGTTTTACCGACAAAATGTTATTTTCGCATACGTGCCATTTTTTATTGGTTCTATAGAATTATAAATTCTTTTCCAGAATTAAAGTATACACCCAAACGGAGAAGGGACGAGTCAACTTTACGTTGAAAAAGAAAAAAAATCATAGAAGTATATATATAATTTTTTTTCTTTTGCGTGCATACTTTAATCCTGGAAAAGGATTTATAATTTTATAGAACTAATAAAAAATGACATGTACGCGAAAATTTGTTGTGATATAAATGTTTACAATAAAGAATGGCGCGCGTTTGTAGTGTTCTAATTAGAAAAAACAAATACAAGATTGTCAGAAAGTTTATTTATTATAGGTTATACCAAGATATCTCTATATATATATAAATGAATGTATGTATGTATGATGTATGTATGTTTGTCCGCTATGCAAACCTACAGTTTTCAAATTAGAACAACTAAATTTGGTATACTATCTCACGATACTCTAACTTAGACAGTAGGCGTATTTTGAGAACCGCATTATTACCGATTTTTTGGGCAACCGGTTCCAAAATTTTTTTTATTCGTTAATGGACCGAATCTTAAAGAATTATATATGAAACAGAGGTAGAATTTTCTAGGGGTGGCAATGATGTGTATTATGTTTTATTACCGATTTTTTGGAAATCGGTTCCGAAATTGAATTATATATGAAACAGGGTAAATATATGTTTAAAAAGATATCCCGTGTTCATGAAAATAATGGAGAGGCGACGTTACTCTGGCGCATGATTGTTGCCAATTTCATGGGAATGCTTTTTGGCGCGAAGTTATTCATGACCACGTGGCCAGCACATGATCACGTGACGTATTTCTTCTTGCACGCGCGCTCTCTAAAAAAGACGATCATCGTTCTGCTTGAGCCTTCACGCTGAGAATCTTCCTGTGTCTGATATCTTTCCTTTCTACGTAATGTTGATCGTTCTTCGGGTATCGAATTTCCGTGATTACGAATACGAAAAACAGCTTATTTCATTAATCTAGGAGGTCAGATTATAATATGCTTGAGCCTTTACGCTAAGAATCTTTCTGTTCCTGATATCTTTCCTAATTTCTACGCAAAGCTGATCGTTCTCCGGGTATCGAATTTCCGTGATTACCAATACAAAAAATAGTTTATTTCATCAATTTAGGAGGTCAGATAATAATAAATATAGCATTAAAATTATATACCTTGAATGGTATATGTCAAGGTCAATGTCATTGGAGTTGTGTAGATATATCTTGCGCGTAGAGGTCTCTGCTAATCTTATATACATTATATACATATACATACATGTATATGCAACTTTGATATTTGATAGACGATAGATTCATTACTTTATTAACGCGAAAGATATTTTGTTACATACAAACATTTCTGTTGCACTTTCCACATTATATCTTGCGTGAGAGGAAAAATTCATGTACATGCAGAAATGTACAGTTGTAAATTTTGTTTTGTGTCTTAAAAAACTTACCTTTTTCAAAGAAGGTGAAAAAGAGCGCTAAGTGTACGCGCTCCGTATTAACTGTATTCGATTTGTATTTTTTACTGTAAAAAATTACTGCAGTTGCGCATAAGTCTGCATGACTTTTATATCAAATTTATTTTACGGTTTTTTAATATAATTGTCAAGGGAAAAGGAAATTTTGAAGTATTTATTCATACAAATATTTTTTTATTTGAAAATGGCACGCAATAATTTTCAGCGTGTCATTTCTCGCCTCTGACGTCACGATATAACATGGCCGCGGCGAGTACCCGGGACCCTTTACTGTAAAATTTCGCAATTTTAGACTTTGAGCTAAAATATCTCAGCATAGAGGACACATAGAGCAAATGTAAAGGCAGTTTTGTCACATAGTATGAACTTAACTAATTGATTGAGCGTATCCAGAAACGTTCAACCGTTATAACTGAACGATAAATCTTGCCTGCGCTTAACTTGGGCAGCGTCAGTGTATTGCTTTGCGCGTACACTACGTGTCTCTTGATACCAAACGTTGATTATCTATTATTATTAACAATTTTTTAATAAATATCGTGCGACGGTTAAAAGAGTATAGCCTGAACATTATTCATGACTATACTCTTGACAACATAGGTCAATAAAGGTCAAGTTGATCGGTACTGTCTGTTAATGTAAATAATTACTAATGTTTCTTTTTTTCTCAAAAAAGACTGTTACAGTTTAAGAAGTGATAGTCCAAGGGGCGTTAAAAATAAATAAGAAATAAAATATAAGAGAAGTTCCTACTTTAAATCGCTAATTTTTTGTTGTATTTATTTAAACAGGGAACTTTATATTAAATTATCATAGTGGAGGACTGAACATTTTCTATAAAAAAAAAACCGCGAATATTTTTTTGTAAAGTAATATAAAATTAGTCAAAATGAATACATAATAAGTGTTGTAATAGCTAGCTTTTAAGATCTCAGGCTGCGTCATTATATGCAAAACATTAACTTTCTAGTTCATCTAATATTTTTTAAACACAATATTCTAAAAGCTCCAAGTGTGAGATGTATTATACTCTATTCTGTTCTCATTGTTTCTCGTTTTCTATCGTATTTGCAATTTCTCGAGTTATTGTTTAACCCTTCAATAAATTTTGCATCAATTCCGTCGTGTAGGAGAGTACGAATTTCTGTGGAGTAAAAGAATAGAGGCATTGACAGTAGGCATTGACAATTACGAATTTGACGAGAATTAGGAAAGTGTGCATATAAGCGTGCATTGAAGAGGATACAATGATGCATAGAAGAAACATATAAAGAAGAGATGAAGAACGAATAAAGGTATTTAGGCGAAGTAAAGTAGAAAAAGTGCGAGCAGTGGCAGATACGCGAAACTGGCGACCCAAGCACGTGACAGTGGCTCCCATGGGTCTCGGACCCGCCGCCGAGCCAATGGTGGGTCGCTCTCTAGCCGGGGCAGCACTACAGAGATGCAATGCGGCTTATGCGCTGTCGTCGCCGGTCTGTTTCGCCGGGCTATGTGCATTGCAGGCAGCCGACGCGGCTCTGGAGAATCTTGTTATCAGGAGCTGGCCACAGATATGCAGGAGCGACAACATTCGCAGATGGAAGACGCAGAAATTGAGCTCGTCAAAACAAGCGAAATTGTGACGAGAGTGAAAAACGTCGTTCAAGCGGAAGAGGTGAGATTAGACACGATTGTTTTTAAATAATCGGCTTGTGTCATGTTCAAGAAAGTGATAAGAGAGATCGTAAATTTCCATTTTTTATTTTTCGGATTAATTTGTTAAAATTTATTAAGTTTGTATACACTATATTGCGAAATTTAAATGTATTCAAAAGAATTATTACTTTTGCGTCTAGTTTAAAATAATGTGATAATTTAACGTCGTTTAACTATATTAAGTGTCATTATATTGAAGCTATTGAATATAATTTTGGCCATATATTATAAAAAAATTAATGGGTGTGTAGTGTTACATTATATTTTGATATTTCTATTTTATAATTTACTTCAAGTATTAATTTATTATTATATTAGCATTAATATACAATATATAGAGGAAAGTTCCCTATTATGAGATAAGCTCCTAATATGCGATAGCGGGGTTTTTGCTAAACTAATAGGTTCTATTTGTTGGTTCCGCCATGAACTTATTGCCCTTGGTGTAAAACCTATTTAGTAGAAAATTCATTGTCCGATCGTGCATGCACTCGTTACGAATATCGAAATTGTGAATTAGGACGTTGTCAAGTTCCATGAAGGTGAGACTTTGAACCTTATTTATTATATAATAAATAAATATTTGACAATGAGTTCTGTATGCAGCGATAGAGTAAGGTCGTATTAATAGGAAAATACAGGATATGTTGAGTTGCTTAATTGTAGAGGATAGATTTGGTGATCGCGAAACCGCAAGGCGTGGGATCCGTAATATGAGATATTCAGGGTGACGATCGTTGCTAGAGTATGAAGGTCATTGTACAGTAATAAAAAGAGGGAAAATACTATGTTAAAATTAAGGGAAGGTTCATACAAACTTATAAAAATGTGCTGATGGTGATCGCATGCTCATGCTGGACGCACACTGGCTGCGCTGGAAATATTGAGTATAAGTGTGGGTTTGCGATTATTGCAAATAAGCTTCTCCATTACATTTGTATTTCAGAGACATTAAATGAAGTTTTCTAATTGCAATACCGATGTATTTTGCACTTTATTAGCGATTTCTCGGGGTATCTCATATTAGGAGCACACTTTTCCGATTTTGCATGAAGCTCATTTTTTACATTTTTCTAATTTTTAGAAAAATTAATATTTAAATTAGATTTTACATTTCAGCATCTTAAAGCTTATTAAATTCCCTTTAAAATGACCTACTACATTTTTCAATTCTGCCCATAGACTTCCGATAATCACACAAAATACATAGATGTGGCGTCTCATAATAGGGAACTTTCCTCTAATAATAGTAGCTAATTATAGCTAATACTGCAATTAGTGTTAAAATTAAGACACTTTGTTTTGTAATCTTTATATAATTTTATTTACATATATACAGATGAGTGTCTGGTAATTACCGCGTCACCTCTCGTGGACAGGATAGAGCGGGTTGAATTGAATAGAAAGATCCTGTACTGTTTTGTAATTTCTCAATAATTAATGAGAATTTAATTAGTAAAGATCCGCGAAGTGTGCATCCGTGCGATTCGACCAGAAGAGGCAGTCCAGCATTTACGATTGCTAGGCGTGTGGCAAGGCATTGGAAGGAGCACTCTGTAAACAACAATGGCTATGCACGAGCGACGCGTAGTGCTTACAAAGCACTCCTTCTAATGTCTTGCCGCGCGCCTAGCAACCGTAAACACTGAACTAGTTCTTCTCGTCAAATCGCACGGACATATACACTGATTCGCGGATCTTTATTTAATAGTTAATTTCTCATTAATTATTAACAATTAAACTTACAAAACAGGACTTTCTTATTCAGCTCAAACCGTTCTATTTGCCCATAAGAAATGACACGCCGGTAATTACTGAACACCCTGTAATAGGTTGTGTGACAATAAGTGTAACACACTAAATAGAAAAATCCTGTATGCTTTTGCGATTTTTGCAATAACTAAAGAGAAATTAATTAATAAAGATCTGCGAATGAGCATGCATTCACATGATTCGGCAACAAAGGTGAGTGCGCGGCGAGAAAGAGACCTTTGTGAACCTATAGTATACCCCTACTAACAATAAGAGAGTTCGGGTACGGTACGATCAAGTGCTAATTTATTGCTAATTTATTACTTTAGTCCCGAATATTGTGCTTCTATCCACTCGCAGTAAATTAATCAAAAGTGGAGGTGCTGCCTTTATGTTAAGTTAGCACCCCTCATTCCTAAAAAAAAACGTGTATGTAGTAAAAAAAATAATACCGATATACCAGAATTTTGTGCTAATTTTGTGCTCAAAATTACCGCAAAGAGATATCGAACATATTGAATAATTATGAATGTACCGATACCGATTACTGTATAACTGTATAAGAGTAAAACGGTCAAAAAAAAAATAAACCATATTACATTGCAGGTATAACATTAAACTGTTTTTCAATCAAATACTCGTTAAATACTTTATTTTTGAATTTATTGCTTGCAAAACAACTTTAACCCTCGGTTGTCACACGGGGTCAAAATGACCCCAGCCAATTTTCAAATAACTGCATGCTGTTCAAAAACTAACAGTTTAAGTGGACCGTAAAAAGTTCTAGAATTAAATTTAAACAGAATGTATTCTTATTACAAAAAATTTAACTTTTGCTCAAAAAAATCATTTAAAAAATCCTTCAAAAAAGAGGTGTGACAACCAAGGGTTAAAAATTATCGAAAGTACACAAAGATATAAGAGTAAAGTATATTAAACAAATTAGTTGCTGTGCCGATTTTTGATATATTAAAATGAGCCTAGAATTTAGTGCTCTTAAAGTTATGCCAATCCAGAATTTTGGGCTTGTTGTTTAAGTTAACAAAGTCCACCGCGAGTGCTAGCTCCCGTCCGTACAAGAGAATAGTATATTAAACAAACAGGCTTGGAACAATTAATTTGTTTAATATACTTTATTCTTGTATCTTTGTGCATTTTTGATAATTTTTAAAGTTGTTTCGTGAGCAATAAATTTCAAAATAAGGTATTTTACGAGCATTTAATTGAAGAAACAGTTTAATGTTACACATGTAATGTACATGGTTAACTTTTTATTTTTGAACATTTTGCTTTTATGCAACTATCGTAACCGGTACATTCATAACCATTCAATATTTTTGACATCTCTTTACAGTATTTTACAGCACAAAATTAGCACAGAATTCCGGTATATCGATTTTTTGTTTACGGTACTCTACACATGTTTTTTAGGAATGAGGAGGGTGTTAGTTTAACGTAAAGGCAACACCTCCACTTTTGATTAATTTACTGCGAGTGGATAGGAGCACAAAATTCGAGACAAGAGCAATAAATTAGCACTAAATTAGCACTTAATTGTGTCATATACTCGGACTTTCTTTATGGTGGGGATGTTAGGTTCACACAGGAGTAAGGAAGAGTTTAGCGTTAACGCGCCGTTTGCACGGTTGCTACACGCACGGTAAAATATTGATGGGAGAACATGTCATAACATCCATGAACATGGTGCATAACACTGGATTATCTTTTGTCGGTGAATCGCTACACATTTATTCACAGATCTTCTTAACTAATTTTATATTAATTATGTGAAAAACGTAAACCAGTAGAGGACTTTTTTATTCAGTTTAACTCGCTCCCCCTCCCTACGAAAGGCGTTATACTTATTATTTATCAGACATTATGTATATGTATAATATTATACAATATATGTAAACATTTTTTTAGACAATATATGTTGGTAGATTTGCATCGTATTAAAATATATATTCATAAATACAAATAAAATGTAAAACTATATGGCATTTTATATACATATTGTATAATATTTTTAATATTAAAACTAAACAAAATGTTAATATCGGCAAGAATTAATTTTATAATATATGTAATTTTTTCTTTATTCTTAATTGGGACTTCAACTAAATTACTTTTGAAAGAGAAACTAGAATAAATAATAAAATTTTAAAATATTCTTGATATCATAATATATTTAATATAAAACCAAAAGATATTATAATTTCACTTTAATGTTTTTCAATTTATATTTACTCTTGTGCAATAAAATATATCTTAATGATTAGATTGTACTTTTTTAAACTATTGATTTTAAATTAAATAACAAAGAATTTTGCAAATAGGGGAGACCGGGGCCTAACCGTCAGTTTTTTTTCGGTGCCGATTTTTAACAAGAAAATAAATAATTTTAGTTAAATGTGGTATACCACTGTAAAGAGTGAACCTTTAGCTACAAAATTTATATAGGAAATTTTTATCTACGTCGCTTTGTTTAACCGGTATAGAGCAAAAACGACAACGGTGGAAAAATTGAAATCTCAAAAATGCCGGGGTTTAACCGTCACACTGCATTTTCAATACATATACGTACATCTAATCCTGAAAAATGATAGGATACATCTTAATAATTGTTTTTTAAGAGAAAAATATAAAAATTTATTTAAAATTTTTATGCGAAACATTATTAAAAAATAGTTACGAGGGTTCCTCTTTCCGCAGAAGTCACTCGCCCGACTTGTTTCACTCCTCGACGTCCGATGACTCTATTCGGTGTCTGAACGGTTGTAATTCCCGTCTCATCCATATTCCATATGCAGTGAGCCTGGAAATGCCCGGAAATGCCTTGGAAATGCACCCGGACTGCTTACTGACGGATTAACCCCAAACACAAGTTTCAGGTTTGATCGCCCACGAAATATTAGACATCAACGATAATGAAAAAACTACACTGGATTCGTGTTCAGCATGCATTACTCTTTATAATCACGTATCTCGAGATTTGGAGAGCAAATATTATTGCAGATATTACAAAATTTTCACGCGCAGAAAATGTAACTTTCACCTTCCGAAAACACGTTTGCCCTCGTAAAAATCATAACACGGCAGGTAACCTACCGAAACTTCGTTGGTCACATGGGTACCATAAGCAGAGTTTACAATGTTAATAGCGAGTTCGCACAATATACAGGTTCCGAGATATTTGATTTGACGGTTCAACCCCGGCGACGGTTAGGCCCCGGTCTCCCCTACTTCTGTGTTTTATTATTATATTGTAATAAAACATGCATTACATGTAGTAAAAATAGAAAATTAGAAAAAATAATAAAATTTTTTTCTAAATTATATATGTAAAGATTTCTTGTAATCAATATGTTAAGTATATATTATTTTACAATATAATATTGTACTTTTACGAAAAATTTGATTGTTAGTTTATGTGAAATATTTATTATTATTTCTCTTTATTATAATATAAAATTAATATTAGCGTAATTATATAAAATATAAAAATATTATATTTATGTTTTATTAATAGCATCATACACACCAATATTAAATATTAAAGATACCATGATGCATATTATGGAAAAATTAATTTAAAATCAGTCTTTCTTCTCTTCTTTCCTTCTCTTTTCTCCTGCTTCCATTTCTTTATCCCTTCCTTCTCTTTTCTTTCATTCCTTTTCACCTCTCTCTTCTTTCACGTACCTACAATGTTTTAATCAGCATTACATGGCACACTTTAGGTTATCTCGATTCAGTCAAATTTATTAATAACACAACTCTACAAAAAAAATTTTTTTCTTGTCCTTGGATTCATTTCATGATTTTCCTATTCATCATGCACCAAAATAAAGGAAAAATATCAATATCCCCTTTAAAGTTTGTTTTTGTAGTGGTAATACTAATAATACAGATTTTTGCGTTTTTATAGAAACAGTAACTAACACAAGTCAACATGAATTTTGCGTTTGAAATTAGGGTATGCAATTACGATAGGTTTATCGACAGTCATCCGAAAAAAAATTTATATTTCATAAAAAAGTTTGCTTTTGTAGCCAGGAGAACGTTTGTACGATATTTAAAAAAATCTATGATTTTAATTTTTATCTATTAAAAAACCAAAACAACTATATTTGTATATTATTTTTATTAACTTTAACTATTATATTAGCTTACAAAATAATGGAAAAAAGTTCAAAAGTGAACCCTGTTACTCTTTCTTTTATGTTCATAAGTACTTTCTTTTATTAAACCCCAAATATCTATAGTACTGGTATCTATAGTACATCTATAGTATTTATCTATAATACTGATGACCAGTCATTGCGATAGTAATCCTGCTCAGTACGAGAGGAACCGCAGGTTCGGACATTTGGTTCACGCACTCGGTCGAGCGGCCGGTGCGGTGGTGCGAAGCTACCATCCGTGGGATTATGCCTGAACGCCTCTAAGGCCGTATCCTCTCTAGTCAAAGGTGGCAATGATATCTCTAGGAGTCTCGTGAGTCGAAAGGCTCAAAACAATGTGACACACTACTAGGCGGCCGGTCCTCGCGGGCCGGTCGTCGCACGAGCCCGGTTTGCCGTACGGCGCCTCTGCCCGTCGTCGGGATCTCACCGCTTACGACGGCACGGCGTCTAACGGTCGAACATGAGTTTCGCGAGTTCGATGTCGAGACACGGAATCGCCTGTAGACGACTTAGGTCCCCTACAGGCCCCCCCAAAATGTGTGACAATGAATGGAAAACCACATAGAATATCTCCTATTAGTACCTATGCGATAAAGATTGGTCCATATCTCAACAGGTATTTAATTTAGGACCCATGTTTACTGGACATTTTCTTCTTATTTTGATGAGTATATAGGTACTACCTGCTCTCAAAATATGGAACACTTTTTTTATCACCCTGTGTATACACATATATATGTATAAGACAGAAATACAAAATTTTTCCTATAATTGAATAATTTCATGATGTTGATTAAGTTTATTAAGAATTTAATCGGTTTACATTAATTATTGAAATATGATAATTTAAAACTTAATTGTAACTAGACAGTTTGCATATAGCCGCACGCTACATCTTGCCCTCTCTGCTATTTGCTCTATTGGGATCTGACATTCGTCGCCATGACATCTGGTGGTCGAAAGTGAAAGCACTGCAAGGTATTACGAATCTCGTGGCATTGTACAGGCTTGACGTGCGGTCGTACTGGTTTTGCGTTACTGGCTTTGTATTTTTATTAATATGGAATTTTCTCCGCGTTGTAAATCTACGAGCAGAATTAAGTGTTCAGTTCGCGGTTGTAAAAGTAAGGTTGATCATAATTTAAATGTTCAATTTCATTTCTCGAAAATTTAATTTGGCAGTTGGATTTTTGATATTTTTTATTTTATTTCACATAATGAGTAATAGCAAGTAGTTTATTAAAATGTTAAACACATATATCATCTTATATCAACTTTTAAAATAAACTTTATCACATTAACATGTTAACATTAATATAAATATATACTCTACTGGTCATTATATTTTTCGCAATAAATTTAATTATTTAAATGAGATGCTTATATATATAAGTATCAAAGATTACATCAGCTTATATTGGTTAAAAGAGCGTCTTGACGATAATCGAACCAAATCGTGGTCGTATTGTCTTGGCGATTATAATGGCCAGTAGAGTCGATTAATATTCCCATTGTTGTTTGTTAGATAAAAGTTAGTATTGCAAAGAAAAGTAGAAAATATATACCGAATAAATGTTTAACTGTACACCATAGTAAAAATTAACTCTTACCACTTTAGAATATAGCTTGAGCCCCGGTTTCACAAAAGTTACTTTATTTATATGATGAAAAGCAGTGTTGCAATAGTAAAAATTACATCAAAGTTATGTAAACCTTTCAAATTCGGTAACTCGTTGTTAAAAATTCGAAGAGAAAGAGAAAGCGATAAGCATAGCTTGCAAGATCTTGTCGAGCATAAACGATTTTGTCGAATAATTAAACGCGGAAGTCAAAGCTAGAAACGTAATATATGCATGCCATTTGATTTTTAATCGTTTTTAACTTTAATTTGATTCATTAAATAAAATCTTCACCTTGTGTCCAGGTAGCGCCTTTATAGGCGTTCTCATTATTCTCATTAACTCTATTACATATTTAATTTTAAAATAAATTTAATATTATATTATATTATATTGTATTGATATACAAATCTTATTTGTATATCAACAGCGCTATCTGGACACAAGGTGAAGATTTTATTTAATGAATTAAATCAAAGTTAAAAACGATTAAAAATCAAATGGCGTATAATATTACGCTTTTAGCTTTGACTGCCGCGTTTAATTATTCGACAAAATTGTTCATGCTCGATAAGATTAATATTCATTGTATATCACTGTATTATTGTTGCGTTATATTTGCTAGTTAATAAATAATATCAAGATTTTTTAACCCTATAAAGATGTGTTATATGTACGAGTATAAGAAAGAAAGAAGCATCAGAGTCAGAGGATCGCTGCTAGCGTGTTCGATCATCGAAGTCAAGCAACGTCGGGCGCGGTTACTATATAGTTGGATGGGTGACCGGCTGAGAGAGCGGATTTTTCGGGTACTAGCTTAGCTGTTCGAAAAAGATCGGTAATATTCGTCTGTTAATTTTCAGACGAATTATCTGATTATTTTGATCAGAAAAAAATCTGAATTTTTCTCTCAGTGAAGTTTTCTCTCAAATTTTTACTATGGCAAATGATAAAACATGTTAGGTAAGTGTTAGTTTTAAATTCTACTATGTTGTACTATAATTTATTCTACAAAGTTATGATGGTCCACCGATAATATAAAAAATAATAAAATATAATTTAAAATTGTATTATAAATCAATATAAAATTTTTTCCGTGTAGATTTGTTTCGAAAACGCAGTTATATTGAGTTAAGGTAGTTTTCTCGTAAATCGCAAAATTAACAAGAAAAATTTGGAAATTTAACTATATGTTAATAAATGTGGTATCTACACGGTTGTACAATTTAAAAGTAATTGGCCGTCCCAAACGCGAGATAATTGCTATAAAAAATTGCACTTTTTCCATGCATTACATATATACGCAGAGCATGCGAAAATCTCGTATTTTGAATTTTAATAATTTGAACGAACAAGAAGAAACTGATAAAAACGGATATACATATACCTAGTAGAAGGAATACTAGTAAAAAGAAACTCAAAATTATTGACCGTTTAGATTTAGAAATACAATAATAAATAAACCTCGATTTCTATGATTATTCGAAGTGAAGGAGTGACTGGAGGGGAAGAATAAAAGAATAATCTCTTGTTGTGTGTGTGAGGGATAGAACTATCCAAAAGTTTTTAATCTGTAACCGTAAGTAGTCGGATAGGACGTCGATTTAGAGTACAAAATTTTGGATTGTACTGTCGGGAGACAACTACCTTAAAAACCTTAACTATATGGAAAATCAATATTCTGAGAAAACAGCGACAAATAAATACTGATTTCTCCGAAAACAAACTGTTAATTCGTAAATATGAGAGTTCAGAATAAGCCGTTGCTTTCTGAAACTGATTTCGTGATTATAATCACTTATAAAATTTGTTATTGCTTATTAAAGTGGATATGGAGTTTAAATAAATGTTTTTTTTTTTTCGTTTTCATTATTTTTACTAGGTGCCATCGGAGTGTCATGTTTACGAATATACTGCGAGAAATGCGCATGTTGACTATCAGGCGCAACAGTAATATACGTACACGAGAACAAAATTATATTGTATCAACAGCATCAGTATAATTGAGATAAAATCTATTGATGCAACATCAATATTAATGAACAAAAAACATCAGATAGTTGTTTTAATAATTTAAATATTTGGCCCAATAATATCCAATTGAATTAACTATATATTTATGTTTGTGACAGTCCGTGACGTTGACGTTTAATTAAAGCAACTTTTTTTTTTTTAATTGAACAGCATTTTTCTCCGTGTACATAATTATATGATAGAAATGTACTTAAAGAGCAAGTGCAATATAAATATATTTTACTTCTAGACTGTTTCAAAATAAAATATGAAATATTTAATAAAGTAGGGGAGACCGGGGCCTAACCGTCGCCGGGGTTGAACCGTCAAATCAAATATCTCGGAACCTGTATATTGTGCGAACTCGCTATTAACATTGTAAACGCTGCTTATGGTACCCATGTGACCAACGGAGTTTCGGCAGGTTGCCGTGTTATGATTTTTACGAGGGCAAACGTGTTTTCGGAAGGTGAAAGTTACATTTTCTGCGCGTGGAAATTTTGTAATATCTGCAATAATATTTGCTCTCCAAATCTCGAGGTACGTGATTATAAAGAGTAATGCATGCTGAACACGAATCCAGTGTAGTTTTTTCATTATCGTTGATGTCTAATATTTCGTGGGCGATCAAACCTGAAACTTGTGTTTGGGGTTAATCCGTCAGTAAGCAGTCCGGGTGCATTTTCAAGGCATTCTCGGGCATTTCCAGGCTCACTGCATATGGAATATGGATGAGACGGGAATTACAACCGTTCAGACACCGAATAGAGTCATCGGACGTCGAGGAGTGAAACAAGTCGGGCGAGTGACTTCTGCGGAAAGAGGAACCCTCGTAACTATTTTTTAATAATGTTTCGCATAAAAATTTTGAATAAATTTTTATATTTTTCTCTTAAAAAACAATTATTAAGATGTATCCTATCATTTTTCAGGATTAGATGTACGTATATGTATTGAAAATGCAGTGTGACGGTTAAACCCCGGCATTTTTGAGATTTCAATTTTTCCACCGTTGTCGTTTTTGCTCTATACCGGTTAAACAAAGCGACGTAGATAAAAATTTCCTATATAAATTTTGTAGCTAAAGGTTCACTCTTTACAGTGGTATACCACATTTAACTAAAATTATTTATTTTCTTGTTAAAAATCGGCACCGAAAAAAAACTGACGGTTAGGCCCCGGTCTCCCCTACTCATTGATTTTTTATGTAAAAAAATTACATGCTTCTAAAAGTCGAAATAACTTTAAAAAATGAGGGTAAATGGTTTCAAATGTTAGAAACCATTTCGATCATAAGTATATTAATATAAGTATATTAACTATAAAATATCACTATCAGAAAAATTTTGATCTAATAAATTTTCTTTGACAGACACATCTATTTTGTAGAAGATTGTACGGAAATATAAAATAAGACACTCTATATATACATATTACGCAACTCAAAAAGCTACTTATTGTTAGTTGATATGCTACAAAACATGTGTAGTTTACAAAATATTCTTTGACTCAGAATTGTTTTTTTATTACTTTTGTGTCAAATAAAGAATATACTGATATATATAAAAATATATTAATATATAGAAATGATATTTCTTTAATTATTATAGCTAATTTTTTTATTTCTAATGCAAAATGCATACCAGAGATAATCGCTTCAAATAATATGTATAACTGTTATACATTTAACACTCTTTAAACTACAGTATCCTTTAAAAATGCCTGCAATTTATTCAGGTATACATTTAAATTTTATAGAACTAATTATACATATAATAATAAAGTTTTCAAGAAATATATGAGATGATTTCTATTTTTAATATTTACCAAAATATTTTTTATGCATTGTTTTTTGTTTAACATAATATTATTATTTAATATAAAAGATTCAAGATGTAAAAACGATGTATTTATACTTTATTAATTTTATAAAAGTAGGTCTAATAGAAATGTGTTTAAGTGAAAAATATATTAGATAATGATTTTGAAAAATTTGTTTTTTAGTAACGAGAAATAAACAAAATTTACATTATTTTATTAAACGTTTTCTATGGATATTTATTAACAAGTAAATAAATTTATGTACATTCTAAAAATTTTGTTTTAAAAAAATGTTTTAGTTTTATGTTATTTAACATATCTCATATCTGAAAGTTTCTAAAGTATTTATGTGAATATTATGGAGATTTTCTTGCTTAGATATTTTATAAAAATCTGGTGTATATATTCATGCAAGTCAAGAAAACAATAAAAATAGTTTTTAATGATTCGCCTGCATACATTACCTTCTACGAGATGTTTAAAATTAGACCTAAGGTCAGATGTTGATAGCTGTCGTCATCAACGTTCCTGACCTAGACTCGCTCAAGTGTAAACATTCGACACGTTCATGGAACGAGAAAGATGCGAATAGAAAGAAAAGAAGAACTCGATTTATATATTCACTCAATTTAAATGATTCATATATGGTCATACCACTGCTGATCACGTAAAAAAAGTTAAAGCAACAAACGCAAACTGACAATATAATCTCGATTATCGCTATTTTACATGTATGTACAAGCTGACGTCATCACAATCACTATCAGTGACACGTTTCAAAGAAATATTTATCAATATCATTGTATGTATCTTGAATTTTATATATACATTGTATCTCGAATTGAGTAAAATATTTATATCAGATATGACAATTAATCGTTAAAGATTTCAAGTTATTTATTGATTATTAAATCTATGATACAGTTAAGAAGAATTACATATACATCTTAAACTATTATCTACTTTTTTATTACATTTTAACAATTATTACTTTTATTATTAGCTTGCCTTTAATAAAACTTGAATAAAAACGTAAAATTGATTTATCGATGGATATTAAAATATTTTTATATTATATATCGTTTATTTTAAATATTAATTTATATGAAATATTTACACTTTATATAAAATATTGATATTTCAACGCATATTGTGATGTCACAATAGCTTGTAATTGTACATATTTGCATATTGCTATTATTCTTATCAGCATGTTCTTAACAGAATAATCAGCAGATAAATAAAATAATGTTTCAAAGTAATTATAATAAAATATTATTATATGCAGGATTATGTAAAAAATATTATTTCTAAATATAGTATTTAAATATATATTTAAATATTATTTCTAAATATTGTATCTAAATATCTATAAAGCGAATTTATGTCTGAGAGCACTATTACTACTATGCAATATGTACACTTAAATACATTAAATTTGATTTGTCAAGCTTTTATTTAAAAATTTCTAAATTAAAAATTATTTGCAAACATTTATATAATTCGAGAAACAGTTTGGTATTTAAAATTTACATCATTAAGTTCTTAAGTTTAACCATTTTGTACACGGGGTTACAATCTTCGATATTGGTCCATAATAATAATTTAAAATTTTCAACATCTTTTCAGTATTTTAAGACAAAAAGTAACCAAAAAATCTGTGTATCAGTTCTTTTATTTACAATCTTTCATATACGTATGCTTTTTCAAAAATTGAGGTGCTAGCATAAGTCAGCAACCTCTCATCTTTGATACCTATTAAATTTTTTCATAAATTGAAAGCTAGAGCAATAGATTAGCAATTAATTATGTCACATATTCGAGCCAGTTTTTATAATAAACATGTTCGATTCTATTTTTTTGCAGTAATTCATAATTCCATCTCTTTTATTAGATGATTTGTAATATAATTAATTCTTTTTTATTTTTCCAAATAAATTATATAAGTGTGCATCAATGCAAGAATACATTTATTTGTGTGCGGGTGCATATAGGCATACGCATACATATGACGTGTACATGCGTGCATACATGCATCGTATGCGCATTATGCGTTTCCAGTACTAAACAAAGAACAAAGTCATATGGTTTTGAGAAAAATATATTTTATTCAAAAATTTTGATAAAGCTACCAAAATTATATAACGGTGCTACCTCCGTTTTCGTTAAACAAAATTAAATTTTTAAACATTTTAAACATTATATGTGCATAAGAAAGGACCCGCACTAATTATGTAGGAAATGGGATCTCGGTATAATCGGCTAATATTTTAACATGTTGTAGCATATGACCTACTGAACAAAAAATATAATAGGCTCAAAGCTAAATAATGGACAGTTTTTGAGCTACAGCCAGTCAAACGCGAAAAATTTGGGCTCGATCTGCAAGTATTATATTCCTTATACTCTTGGCATAACCTAGGACGACTCAGATAACCCAGAACGACATCACGCATATACTCTAGTCCCAGTTGATTTTCAAAAATTTTTTTTGTGGTTCTGTATAATTTTTATTTTTTCATTTCTTTATCCTCCCAACCTGATTTATCAACCTGCTAGGTCGATAATAACGCGCACACGATTTGTCGGAAATATGCCTCACATGTGCATATAGATACAGTAAGAGACGCTGAAAATATATTCTCAACAATTTCTTTCGCTAGCGCAACGTTAGCAAGAAACCGCTTGCGAGCGCCGCATTGTGTCAAAAAAGTGAAAAGAAACACATTTTCTTGGGCGATGACGACAAAGTATCTTTTGATGCAAAAATTTACATTTCGGACTTTGCATCACAATATCTTCGCTCGTAGAACACAGACGAAAAATAAAAACATTTTTATTACATAATTCAAAGCTATCGATTGAGTTCTACTCAGAACTTTATCAGTTCAGCCGTTTCTGACAGTCAATAAAATCTAAGGGTCTCTCAGCTCACATGTAAATACACGACTT
Source organism: Temnothorax nylanderi (assembly GCF_030848795.1). NCBI lineage: Eukaryota > Metazoa > Arthropoda > Insecta > Hymenoptera > Formicidae > Temnothorax > Temnothorax nylanderi. The sequence continues at coordinate 9,182 of NW_027250260.1, read as the reverse complement.
GTGTCTCGCTACATGTATATACACTTGGCGCGAAACACCATCGTGTGTCTCTTTATAGAGAAAGCTGCAGTATAAATTACACAATTTTTGCAATCGAGTTATATCTGAATTGTTTAAAAATTGTCACTTTGAATAACGAAAATAAATATAATTTGTCTCTACTAATATGTCATTGCATCTGGATAAATTATATTATTACATAATATTATGTAATATTTAATACATCTATTTAATACATCTATTCAAGAAACTATTATTATTAATATATTATTAATAATTAGGAAAATAACAAGATTCTCTTCAATTATTTAAATGTTTTTATCGTTGAAGCTAGCTTATATTGCAATATATATATCTATCAATAATCCTCGAAACGCACGTTTCTTCAATATTTATTAAAAGAAACGAGTTTACATTAGAATAGATGCCTCTGGCATTTATATTACTAAATATAACAAACTTACGTAGGAATGGGCATTTTTAAGATTTATATTATTAAAAGTAACTAGTTTGTGTATCAGAAAAGATGTCTCTGGCATCTAGCCCATATCAAAATAAACGCTTCTCACATTTATATTATCAGAAATAACCTGTCTCGTCAGAATAGATGCCTTTGGCATTTAAGTCTCCTGGGTACTCGCCACGGCCAGTTACCCATACAGCACAAAATGTTTTCAAAAAATATTTCTAAATATTTCTATAAAAATATTGCGAGAAACATTTTAAAATGGTTTTAGGAATATTTTAAAATGGTTTAAAAACCTTTTGTGGTAACATTTTTAAGAATATTTTAAGAATCTTTTAAAAATATTTTTTAAAATGTTCTTTTTTATTACCCAGGCAAAATTTTCTTAAATATTTAAAATATATTTTTGAAATATTAATTCAAATCTACATATTTATTGTATCATAATCTTGTTTCAAAATATTTAAAAAATATTTTTATTTTTTATTGGTTTTATAATCTTTTTTCAAATATTTTTAAAAATCTTTTTGAAATATTATGAAATATTCTTAATTAAAGGCCATTGCACGTAACAAAATTTTAGTCATAATCGTAAGGCCGTAAGAAAATAGACCAATTACAGTCAATTATTCTTCTCGCGCTTAAAGAATAATCGAGTGTGATTGGTCTATTTTCTTACGACCTTACAATTATGACTAAAACTTTGTTACGTGCAATGGCCTTAAGAAAGATGCATGGTAGCACATCTTTCCGTGCTAGTTCGCAACGACGCCGCTAGGCGGCGCATAATGGTAAGACTAACTCGCAAGTAAATTTTAGTTGGGATCTAATATGAGCAGGCCTCCGGCGAAGCAAAATCATGACATTCGCGACACATATCTTCGCCAGCAATACAACGAAAGGCTTACCCAACACCACACACACTGCGATGCTATAAATATAACATACAAAATATTTTCCAAAATAAAATGTAAAGATGTATATTTTTCAAATATTAAAAAAATCTTTCAAACGTGAAACAATTATTGCTGATTGGGTCAAACATATTTTATTTTTTGAAGCAATATTTCTAAAAGATTTTACAAATATTATTGAATATATTTATTGCAATCTTTTAAAAATATTTTTGAAAATATTTTTCTGACATGATCTGGCGGACATAGAAACATTTTAAAAATATTTTTGTAAATTATTTTAATCTTCCTAAACAATATTTTTAAAATATTTTAAAAATATTTTGTGCTGTATGGGTAAATCGTGACGAAAGAGGCGAAAAGTTACAGTGACGTTGAGAATTCTTGGGTGCCATTTCCAAATGAAAAAATACTTCGAATAAAAAAACACTTCAGATCGCTTTAGCGTGCACGTATATAAAATGTCATGCAGGCTTATGAGCAGGCGTATGACTATAGGATTGCTATCACATTCATTTTACGGCTATTTATTAATTGTCAAGGAAAAAAGATAGTTTATTAAAGCGATCTTAAGTGTTTTTTCATCCGAATATCTTTTTATTCCGAAATGGCACGCAAGAATTCTCAACGTGTCATTTCTCGCCTCTTTCGTCACAATCTAACATGACTGAGGCCAGTACCCAGGAGCCTTAAGTTATTAAAAGAAATTAGCACACAGAAATCATTTCTAAGTTTTTAACCCTGCAACCGTACATGTGTGTCGTTTGCGTCCTGAGAATTTTGACTATGTGGTATTTTCCAAAGCGCGATTAAATTGGAAAATTAATTTTATAATATTATTATTGTTTAAACTTATAGAGTTAACAATAAGATCTCAAGAAACACCTATGAATGTTTTCAGAATTTTTGGTAAAGTTTTAAGTTGTTTAATGTGCCGTGGACGCAAACGACCCACATATACCGTTAGTGGATGCCGAAAAAGAGTGTACGGTTGTAGGATTAAATTATTATATAAATAATCAGCTTACGAATAACACTTTGACATATTGGTTCTGTGCGCAAACTCGTAAGATTCAGTATGCGTTTCGATCAATAAGTTTGAATACTTTAACAACTCAGCAAATTAATTATTTTTATAGATATATTTTCTGTTTGTCACACATGATACGCGGTGCAAGAAGCAATTATGTATCTTAATTTATTAAATCAAATCTGTTCAAGTTTTTTATTTTTCCTTTGCGTCTCGTTGAATGATATGACCAAGAAATTAAAAAGAGAATTGACAATGAATCATGCTCGCTATATGAGATGAAAGTAAAGAAACAATTAATTAACATTAAAGTCTATCAAACCATTCATAACTGGCTATATTTTTCATCATTGCAACATAATTATTAGTTTATCATTTATTTTATATTATTTGTCCTGTTAACGATAACTACAATAAAATATAATAAAACACTACAATATTGTTATTCACATCTATTTTTTCTTAAAAAATAATAATATAAAGTCGCAGAAACTAAAATAAAATACACACTGTGAGAACTCTGAATTCGCAGAGAAAGGTTCTCGAATGGACTATGCCTGAGTACGATACAATAACACAAACTTTATTTGTCGGCAATATTTATAATATGTACAAATATAGCAAGTGTCATGGTTTAAATTCTTTTTAGGTGTGATTTAGGACGCCTTGTGGCGCATTGACAAAAGCAAATTAAACTTTTTTGGGGGCTTTTCTCTCGCGGTAGGAGATATGTATAGCTCGGTGAGTATAATAACCAGTATCGGGCTGAGAGGGTAGTAGGCTTTGGTGTAGTCCTCGTCCAACGTCGTCTCCCAGTCGGAGGTCTGCGTCGTTCTCTCTCGGAATGCTTTCGGCGATGAAGGCAGTAACGGTGAGACCGGTGAGGCTAGTCGACTCGGTACCGAGAGCTGGTGTAGCAGCGCACTCTTATATCCCACGGCGTGAAGCAAATCCGCAGGGGCCTTGTCCTCCTCGAAAGGGAGAGCTTAAGTGGTATCAATGCCAATCGGCGAACCGAGTGTTGGTTTCGTTGGTACGTTTCCGTTCTCGGCCGGAGGCTGGCATCCTGACGTCGACTACGGCGGAGGCGTCTGCTGCCGCGTCGGTCGACGGTCACAGTTGGGAAGGTGACGAATTCACAGCCGGTGTAAGAGTACTTAAAATAATGACAAAAAATTTTTAAATTTGTATTTTTTAATAAAAATTAAAATTAAAAAATTTTATTTTGTCATTATTCTAAAATGCTCTTCAAACCATTCAACTTTTGTTTAAAAAATTTTTTTCTTTTATAGTTTCGGAGATATTCGGCCCAAAAGAGAAAAACCGATTTTTTCAAAGGGATGTTTCACCCCCTAAACACGCATATGGGCACATATTAAAAAACGTGTCTTTTATTTTCATTTAGAGAACAACATAATTAATTAAAAGCTCATCAAAATCAGAGAGGGACACTTCCGTGTTCTTATAAGTAAATAGTATTTAGCTCTCTCATCTACACTTTGTTATGTCAATTCGTTGGTTCTCTGCATGTACATATTAATAATAAACGCTGAAATATCCAAGTGAGAAATTGAGGGAGAACTTAACTTTGATACTCAAAAACTTGGCATGTCCAAATAAATAAATTGACCCTCACTATAAATGTTTAGAATGCTATTAGTCTCTATAAACATTTGTGAATATACATATATGTCTACACTATGAGGATAATATTAAACAAATAACAAATTAATCTCGCTCGACTAAGCAAAAGCTAAATAATTTAAAACGGCCAATTTTCGAGCATTTACAAGATGTTAAAAATATATTTAATAATTTCAATAATAGTATACAATCGTTAACGTTTCGTGCCTTACTTGGCCTTCTTCAGAACCATAAAAAACTAAACGCATTACAAATGTCTCGTATCAATATCCAATAAAAGAATCAGAGTCGACTCATTGATTTACATTAAACACAGTAAATCTTATCCATGAATATGGACCAATAGTCAAAGTGAAGTCGGAGAATACATTGTCGAATATTTTTAACATCTTGTAAATGCTCGAAAATTGGCCGTTTTAAATTATTTAGATAATATTAAATATATGAAAAACTTCTTAACTATAGGATATGAATTAAACCTATTGTTACGTTTATACAACATGTAATACCATACTATAATTTGTATTCTGGTATTTAGTGAGTTAAGAGTTATACATAAATCAGTTTTAATTTTAACTTTAACATTTTGTGCTGATCTTCTCATTCAAAGGGTTAGATATACATAAATTTATATTTATATACATATATGTATATAATATGAAGGGTGTTTCCAAATTTTAGTGGAAAGTATTGCAGTGATGGATTCAAGATACAAAAATAAGAAAAATATATATATTCGTATAAATATATGTCCGATGTGACCTGATTTCCGAGTTATTTCCGAGTTACAGCCTATTTTATTTTCCAACAGCTAGGATTAAGATAGCTAAGATTAAAGGATACAAAAGTCTAGTTCTGTGTGTGACTACATTACCATCGAATAATCTCCATACATGAGATACATGTCCGCCATTTCATTCACTTTAAACGTAGACTATTGCACTAACGTATGATACAAACCTTATACCTTCACTAAGCACAAGATAAGAACCGTACCACTTACAACACAAGTAATACGTGTTTAGCAAGACATCAAGTCCTTCAAATCTTATAGATAAACGGCAAACCGATATCCAAGTGCGCTATTTTAAGGGCCCACGCACAATGAAAAATATAAGGAACAAGGAACAAATATTAGCAATTAGGACTGAGAAATCAAGAATAAAGCTGGTGTAGCATTGTAACACACGGCTTCCGATAGGTTAAAAATTTATTACCTGAGTTATTTCCTGTTTCTGTTGTCTGTGTTTTTCATTAGGCATCCAGTTTTATTTCTAATTTCTCAGTCCTAATCGCTAATATCTGTTCCTGTTCCTTATATTTTTCAGTGTGCGCGGGGGCCTTAACTCCGTTGGAAAATATAACAGGCTATAACTCGGAAATAAAGTCATATCAGACATATGTTTATATGAACTGCTTGTCTTATTTTTGTGTCCTGAATCAATCACTGCAATACTTTTCACTAATTTGGAAACACCCTGTGAGAAAAATTCGTTACATTTTTTTTATTATGTCTATAATTTCTGAGATATTTTAAAAAATTTAAGCGTGTATTTTTTTTTTTTTTAATGTCATATTTTTTAACATGCTCTTATGCTTTCAGTGTTATTCTTGCAAAAATATAACTTTTTAAAAAAATCTAAATACACGATTACAGAGGTCACTTAATATCGTAACCTTTTTGTTTAAAACATTTTTTCATATCCCTCACGGTTTCAAAGATTATTATCACTCGTAATCAAAAATATATGAAATTTCTTTCGAGGGATTATTTTAATCCCTAAACATGCTTCGAAGACGATAAAAAAAATACATGTATATTATCTTTCTACAACATATCCAAAGCCCATCAAAATCGGTGAGGGACAGCTTCAAACACTTCCTTGTAAGTCTAGGAAAATGGGGTGCATGATTTTCATTCAATTAAATCCATATTGCATTTCTTCTATAAAGATATTCGATTTCTACGTGCTTTCACTATATTAACTGTTATTCACTATATTAAGTGCAAACTCGTGTAGACAAACGTACGGATGATCTTGTGAACGCGACTTTTAAATGCCTATAACTCAGAAACTAATCATAGGAAGTTGATGAAATTTGAAACTTTTCATCAAGGAAACAAATACTACAATATATTAAAAATTCAAAAATATTGACTAAAAACTTTTTTTCCATAAATCGTTCGGAATCCTTTTTGCAATTTTAGAAATAGTTACGTTTGATTCTTATATTAGTTTGCACACAAATTTGACTCAGATTTCCGCGTGCTAAAGATAGAATCTTAAAAAATAATAAAACTTTTAACCTTTATCACATAATCTTGACAATAGTTTTGTCTGAAGAAGACATAAATCACAGGATTTAATTTTGTATTTAGGCTCATGATATGTTACGGTAAGATCTTATTTTTAAATTCTATAATATTTAATGACGAAACTATATTTTAAAACTAGATAATTAATATGTAGGTAATTGTCATTATTGAGAAATTGAAAATCTACGATAGTTTTGATCTATTAAACATTAACATGTAAAACTTGAAATTCTGAAATAATAAACGGTTGTTTTGTAAATTCTTTTTATTTTAAATAAAGATTAAATAATTAAATTTATGGTCTAAATTAATACCCTCAAAAACTTTTCAATTTATATTAATTTTATTTTTATACGGGTTAATTTACATATGTTTTAAAAGGATAGTTTTATCATAGGATCAATATATATCATAGGATAGTTTTTTCATTAAATCTTATTTAAATCTCTTAACCTTAGCAGGCCACACTTATTTTTCTGGGCTGTTCCGAAAACGTCCGTGCTCCGATTTAGGTGAAACTTTGTGAATAGGTTCCTTTAGATAAAAAAGACATAGGGGAGACCGGGGCAAATCGTGACATTTTTTGGTTTTGAATTTTTTCTGAGATAAGTATTTGAGATAAAAATACGTTTTAGCCGGTTTTTTCATCGTGCAACCTTCTAGTTTTCAAAAAATATTTATTTGTGTCTTTTCATCACATTACTTTTAAAGTAGAACACAAAATGCCTCGCTCTGTCTCGTGTCACGAATTGCCCCAATACCGGGGTAAATCGTGACAAGGCACGGGGCAATTCGTGACAATTCTTCTTTCAACGGGTTTCAATATCCGAATTCGTCCTATTTTCATGATTTATATCAAAACGTACACTTACTCACTCAAAAAAGGTTTTTATTAATCAAATTGTACATTAAATGGAATAGGAAGGGCAAAAAATCGTTAGGCTGTGCTTTCGTCGTCTTCCGAACTGCGAGTAACGACCTTTCTCGGGCGTCCACGTCCTCTGCAAGCTGGCTGTTTCTTGGGGGGCTTGATCCTTATATTCTTTTTTTATTTTGTACTCTTTCGTCATTTTCGTCAACAAGTGCATCGAGTTCATTAGCGTCAGTCAAAATTGCACTTCTCTTTCGTTTTCGTCCTCTTGTCGTGACTTTCCTTTTGCCCGCTTTTGGAAACGATCGAAGGGATTGTTTGAGGCCCTTGACACATCATTTTCAGTTGAGGTACCTGGCTGTGGTTGGTCATCTCCATTCCATGATCGATCAGTGACTTGACCGGGTAAAAAATCGATTTCACCAAAAACGTCAGGATTGAAAGGAAAGATTCCTGCTGCTTTGAATCCGGCCCTGATGTTTGTACTTGTTGTGGCTAAAGGCAAAGAATCGGTGACGATCGAAGGGATGTCATATATCGTCATCGTTTCCCCAGGATTGTTCACGCAATGTGTCACGAATTACCCCAGGCGGTCATGTCACGAAATGCCCCAGCGTCCCTTTTTATCTTTCGTGGTCCGAAAAACCCAGACAAGAAATAAATGCTTGCAACCTGCGTTACACATGTGTGTGTAAATGACAGGTGAACAAGTAAAACTTACCGTTTCAAATCTGGAAGCAATTGCTTCGTATTGAATACAAAATATCCGTGGATTCAAAAATTTACTTTTACACGAGGTAAACACTTTTTCCGCCACTGACAACGAAACATAGTAGATACGCACACCGAATTTTGTTCTAATATAGAGGACCATTAGACCCATCTATGGTCTGTAATACAGGTTTCTACCAGCAAATGCATAAAAGTTATCCGCGCGGGAAATTTTTCGTATTGTCACGAATTGCCCCGGTCTCCCCTATACCAAAAGGATTTTTTGCAACTCCAAAGTTTAGCAACTTTTTTAACATTTTTAATTTGCTGTCTCCGCGCATACATTTTCCACGCAAAACGAGGTGCCACATGGGTTTACAACTTTCCACGCGTGGAAAGCCCACGCATGTATTTTGAAGGCACACTATATATGTGTCTAGTTTAACAATAGTGGAGTCCCCCGCAGGCGGGGGGGGCGGAACCTACTGCCTCCACGCATACACTTTCCACGCGAAACGAGGTGTCACGAGGTGCCACTTTTCAATATCCTAACTATTCTGTGCTATAACAAATTATTTCTGTTACAGATATTAAATATTTTTACACAATGCAACTTTTCATACGAAGCGACGAAAGAAGAAAAAACGGGTTTTTAACTTTTCACGCGAACCGAGGTTCACTACGTGTGTACTGTCTCTCTCTCTCTCTCTCTCTCTCTCTCTCTCTCTCTCTCTCTCTCTCTCATCTCTCTCTCTTCTCTCTCTCTCTCTCTCTCGTCTCTCTCTCTCTCTCTCCTCTCTCTCTTCCTCTCTCTCCTCTCTCTCTCTCTCTCATCTCTCTCTCTCTCTATCTCTCTCTCTCTACTTCTCTCTCTCCTCTCTCTCTCTCTCTCTCTCTCTCTCTCTCTCTTCTCTCCTCTCTCTCTCTTCTCTCTCTCTCATCTCTCTCTCTCTCTCTCTCTCTCTCTCTCTCTCTCTCTCTCTCTCTCTCTCTCGTCTCTCTCTCTCTCTCTCTCCTCTTCCTCTCTCCTCTCTCTTCTCTCTCTCTCTCTCTCTCTCTCTCTCTCTGCTCTCTCTCTCTCTCTCTCTCTCTCCTCTCTCCTCCTCTCTCTCTCTCCTCTCTCTCTCTCCCTCTCCTCTCTCTCTCTCTCTCTCTCTCTCTCTCTCTCTCTCTCTCTCTCTCTCTCTATCTCTCTCTCTCCTCTCCTCTCTCTCTCCTCCCTCTCCTCT
>NW_027250259.1:0-31463 GCF_030848795.1 Temnothorax nylanderi | reverse complement strand
CCTCCCTTTCCCATCCCTTCCCTCCCCTCCCAACCCCTCCCTCCCCCTCCCTCTCTCGTCCCTCTCTCTGTCCCTCTCTGTCCCTCTCTGTCCCTCTCTCTCCCTCTCTTTCCCTCTCTCTCCCTCTCTCTCCCTCTCCTTCCCTCTCCTCTCCCTCCTCTCCCTCTCCTCTCCCTCTCCCTCCTCCCTCCCTCTCTCTCTCTCTCTCTCTCTCTCTCTCTCTCTCTCTCTCTCTCTCTCTCTCTCTCTCTCTCTCTCTCTCTCTCTCTCTCTTTCGGGAAATTGGAAAAATTTCGTAACCGATTTCCAAAAAGATACCGGTTTCCAAAAAGATCGGTAACGAAAAATTATACACTTTATGGCACTCCCCGGGAAAAATTTTACCCGTTTTATATACAATTCTTTAAAATTCGGTCAATTATTTCTCGAAAAATTACAAAAATTAAAAAAACCGGTTTCCAGAAAATCGGTAACAAAAAACTATACACACAATTTCATATATTTTTAGTAAAAATTCGGTCCATTGGTTTCCGAGATCATCGAGCACAAACAATCAAACCGACAAACTCTGTTCTTTATAATAATAGTATATATATGAAATTTGGTGCTTTATATAAAATTATATATGGGTCCATATATCATTATATATGGGCACATATAATTCCAACCCACACAGCAAAATATATCACCAAGATATCTAGAAGATATCTGAATGACGGAATATCTGATTGCGCAAGATATCATGAGAATATCTCAGAGACATCTCCAAGATTATAAAAAGCCATGATAATTTTATCTCAGATATGATATCTGATTTTGCATATATGTCGGATATCTATGCCTCATTTAAAAGCAGATATGTTACATACAACCTAAATAGCAAGAAGAAAAGAAGAATTTTTTTTAAATTCTTGATTTATGAAATTAATTCTTTTTCCGTATTTATTCTGTCTTCTAAAATGATTCTTAAGAGCTCATAAGAAATTCATTTTTATGTCATCAATTCTGAGTCCTTCAAATATAAAAGAAGTTCTTTTTATAAGAATTCGCAATAAATTCAAAATTATGCTTCGATACTATTCCAATATTTTGCATTTTGCCATCTCTGCACTATATGATATCTCGGAGGTATCACGAAAAATATTAGAGCCAAGTATCTCACAGCTCGCCTTTTATCCTAGTGCATAAGGATTTTTGCTTACGAGAAGGTACTGGCGCATGTACCTAGCCGCGTCGCGGCAGCACATGTTACTAGTGCTCGCCCGAGCAAAAATTTTCTAAGTCCCCTCGCGGCATGTTGATTTCACGCCGCGGTCGTTACCTCCGACGCAGCCCCAGCAAAAGTTTTCTAAGTCCCCTCGCGGCGAGTTGCTTTCGCGCCGCGGTCGTTATCTCCGGCGCCGTCCGAGTGAAAATTTTCTAAGTTCCCTCGCGGCGCGTGGCTTTCGCCGGGACGAATCGGTACGGCGTCCAAGTCCTCTAGGATTGTTTTATTGGCTACGAATAAACTTGAGTTGATCTTTATAAAATATAAGAGCTATAACTATGAATCGGCCATATATTCGAATGCAAATGTTGCAGAGATGTCTTTTTCAAAGATATAATGTGATATCGAGTAATGATGTCCTGTAGATATTCTGTAAATATCTGAAAATAAGATATCTTAGATTTGACTTAAAATTGTAGGCATAAAGATATCTGGCTATATCTCAGATATATTTTGCTGTGTGGGCAAATATAACTAGATATGAACAATAGATCATATATGCACTCATGTATGGATACATATAAGATTCATATGGAAGTATATATAACCCTATATGATTATATATAATTTCATGTAGCGTTATATATTAAAAGCAAAATTTTCGTACTTACATATGATATATATGATCATATATGATTATATATGATTATATATAATTATACAGGCGATTAAAATATATTTAAATATATATAAATGTTTCATATACAATTTGACATGATTATATATGAGTTCATATAATTTATATATAAATTATATATATAAGCATTTATCCATGTAGATTATATATGATTATATATAATCATATTTAAACTTTAAATTCGGATTATCCAATAGATGGCATTCGATAAGATTCGTTTCTCGTATTTAAAATTTGACGAACAGTGGTATAAAAACGGTATCAAGAGACACGACACTGTCTTACGTCAAGCAGTGCCAAGTTATAATATATGGAATAAATCATTTCACTTTTGATTCTACAGCTTTTGAAAAAATATACATCTTAATTTATCAATGCTTTATTATCGAAGTTAACAGTTCTTTTTTTATATATTGACTATATATAGTCATATATGATTATATATATTTACATATGTATAATATCATTATATATGTTCATATATGATTATATATGATTATATATGTATTTATATATAATTATATATAATCTTTTTTCCCGGGAACTAACATGTTAGGGCTCAGACACAATGAGAGGCATAAGGAACAAGGAATTAAACATAGTAGTCGCATCTTTTTTCAAGACAGCTTCTCTCTTTTTTCAAGACACGGCATTCTCTTTATGTTTAATTCCTTGTTCCTTATTCCTCTCATTGTGTCTGAGCCCTTACTGTTAGTTGTACTTAGTAGATTTTTCTCTATTTTTGTGACTTCTTAAAACCTGGTGTGTATGGAGTGGAAGAAATCCACTTCATTATGTAACTAAAATTTACGTGGAAAATTTGTGAAACTATGGGTGCATTCCACGTGGATATAGTATCGTTCTTGAGCGGATTGTTCACTCGAATATCCACGTGGATTCCACGATGCTGATTCACATAGCAATAACGTGGATTTCACGTACTGTTTTTATCGGATTACTGCATTTCATCTGATTGGTGCTGCCATTGCATATGAATCAAAAGTTGGACCACAATCGTTCAGACTCTTACTTCCTGGGACTCTACTAGCACTACAAGAAAATTATTTGGAATATTTCTAACGTTTCCATGACAACGTCTCTACCACATATGCGAGGCAGTAATGCCGTAATGCCTTATAATGGCTTATAATAGTAGTGTGTATAACTTCGAAATAATCAAAAATCTTCAAGAGAAGAAAGTAAAGAAAGAAAGTGCGAGAAAGAATTGCAAGGGCCATAATTAAAATTGGCGAAAAGTTTGATTGCACGGACGATTTAAAAAATATCTTCAAAGTTACATGAGATAAACGTTCAGTATTCTTTCAAAAAGTGAAATATCTTTCAGTTATCTTTCACTCAAGGAAAAAATAAACTAAGCAATACTCATAAAAAGGTTTGTATTACTAAGCCAGCCCGACATTTACGGTTGCTATGGCAAGACATTGGAAAAAGCGCTGAGTAAATAAAAGTGGTTCAAGGTTGTACTGGCTATAGATGAAAATGATAACAAGTTAATGAAATTTACATAGAAGATAGATTTTAGATATATGAACATATACGTTAAGTTTCAAAACGGTTTACAAGCTTTTTTAAAAGTAATTGTAATTAATACTCAGGTAGAACAGAGGTTACAATGAAATCAAAATGACATTAAAATGATAATAAAATGAACCAAAATCGTCATTTTGACTTTTTTGTGACTTATTGTTTTACCTCCCACTCGGCATGTAATATTTCAGAAACATTTCTGCAAAATTCTATTTGAAATATTACACCTTTCATCGATATTTCAGAAATATTTCACGACCGTTTCTACATCATTTCGGCAATGTTTCAATGTCTGCAATTATTTCGAATGCAACCTTGCTGAAAGATTTCGGCAATATTTCGGTAATATACTGAAATATTTCTGAAATATATCTACGAAATATTGCAGAAACACTTCAGAGATATTTCAAATACATTTTACACTGAGAAAAATGTTTTGTATTAGCAAACAAAATTTTGTTACTGACGCAAAAACTATTTGTTGATATGTGAAAAATGAAATATTTTGTTACCGGAACAAAAAAAATATATTAAGGCCATGTGCGTATAGCCGCCGCGCGTTTGTCCGAAGAAATCCGCTCGCTCAGCCGGTCACCTATCCAAGTAGTATATCGGCGCCTTGTTGCTTGACATCGATGATCAAACAGGGTAGTGGTGATCCTCTGACTCTGACGCTTCTTTCATTCTTATCCCAGTAAGCAAAAAATCATTATTACAATGTTATTGCAACGATATTCTAGAACTTGTAATGTTCTTAAATATGTAGTTTTTAATGTTGTATAGAACATCATTATGAACATACTTTGCCCACGATTCCGAAATTTCAGTAATGTTGAAATGGGAGTGCCATAACGTTGCAAATAACATTGCGCTAAGGTTTTTCTATCATTCCTGTAATGTGTTTGAGATAAAAATTTAAACGTACTATCAACTTTATTACAATATTATATTAAGATTACCGTAATATTAATTCTAACATTTATTTAAAGTTGTTATTGATATTTTGTTTTCATTTCAGGCAATATGTATTTATTTTCAATAAATATGCACTACACTAATTATCATAAAAAAGTAGTTTTATTTATATGAACAAATATATATACATATACATATATAAGTTTTATTATGAGTCTTATTTCATGTGCCAATTATCTAATCCAATTATCTCAGAAAGTATTGATCCTAGGAAGGGAAGTTTTTGAAGTCAGCCTTCGGATAAGGGAAATTAAGGTGCCTTTTAACTCTTCTTTAGGCAATGCGATACAGGTGCTCTAGTTCAATATAACTCTTTTACTATTTTTTTTCAAACTCTTATTCTTTCTCTGGCGAAGTAAAAATTACTTATTCTTATTCTTTCCTTTTAAACAGATTATTAATCTTTCCGGATCTTTACCAAACAGTTGCTGGAAAATAAGAATTTCTCGTTCAATTTCAGAAATATTAGTAACATCTTCAGTGATTCATTCTGTGTATCAAAATACATTATGTTACTTTTTTACCTTTTAAGATTTTTTTCTTTGTTTACAGGTGTTTGCAAATCTAATAGCGAATTTGATTGGACGCACCAGTGCGCACTCAGTGCACATTAACGCCGTCGTACACAAATCAACGTAAAGTGTATGTTTAATATAAATGGATTAAGTCACGAAATCCTCAATATTTTTTATTGTACTATTTACTAAAATATGTATTAGGCATTTTATCAGTCGAAATATTTGCATTTTACTTTAAATATTAGAGATTAAATCAGTGTACAACAGCTTTAATGTGCATTGAGTGCGCACTGGTGTGTCCAACCGAATTCGCTATAAGCCATTCCATTATAGTGTTCCAAGTCTTTCTCTGTATTACAAGGGATTGTTGTTTAAAAGTCTCTAAAACAAGAAAAAATTCAATATAGTTTAGATAAGAGAAAGGTTATAATTTAATAATAATAAGCAGTTTTACTTATGACTTGCGTAAAAGCTTCTTGGTCATCTTTTAGCATTTCCTCAAAAGTAAGAAAACTGTCAATAGAAGTTAAGGGAAGATGTTCTCCAATCTTTTAGTATCTTGTGCAAAGTTTTTCTTATGATATATTGTTCACTGATGTTTATCGTAGCCAGGGTCAAATTTTTCAAATGGTGGTTTCTTGAATGTGATACAATTGATCCTGTATGTTAAGATATATTCATTGCCCTGTTCATATAAAATATGTTTAGAATAATATATTTATATACTTTGGAGTGTGATAGCACAAATATGTGGAAAAAATATAGAAATGAATAAAAAGTCAGTTTTGTTCAATCATCGATGTCAAGCAACAAGGTGCCGGTATACTACTTGGATAGGTGACCGGCTGAGAGAGCGGATTTCGGACAAACGCGCAGCGGCTATACGCACATGGCTTTAATATATTTTTTTTTGTTCCGGTAACAAAATATTTTATTTTTCACATATCAACAAATAGTTTTTGCGTCAGTAACAAAATTTTGTTTGCTAATACAAAACATTTTTCTCAGTGTAAAATGTATTTGAAATATCTCTGAAGTGTTTCTGCAATATTTCGTAGATATATTTCAGAAATATTTCAGTATATTACCGAAATCTTTCAGCAAGGTTGCATTTGAAATAATTGCGGACATTGAAACATTGCCGAAATGATGTAGAAACGGTCGTGAAATATTTCTGAAATATCGATGAAAGGTGTAATATTTCAAATGAAATTTTGCAGAAATGTTTCTGAAATATTACATGCCGAGTGGGTATATACACACATACGGACATTTATTTGTAATGCGATTTTTCGACGTTTTAGAACATTCAGAACATATTGGCATCGAAAACTAAAAAAACAACTTTTTCCTCAGTCTTTTCTACCCCTATTTTATATATAATTTTTTAAGATTTAGTTGATTAGATCTAGCTTTATACGCGATCAAAGATCCATACACGAGATTTACGAAAACAAAGCTTCCTCTATAAGTAAGCAAAACATGAATTTTTAAACGTATACACTACTTACCGCTCATTAATTTCAATACACCCATACATTTTCCTCTGACAAATTACCAATTCTTTAAGTAATCTGTAATTCACTTTTACCTAAATATTAATTTTTATGTAATTAGTAGATAATTTTTTGTCACTATTACTAATTTGCTAATTCAATAAAAATGTAATTTGTTGTTATTGCTAATTTCGTGAAAAATTAAGAAATAAAAAATAATAGAAGAAATAGAACCGTTACGATATACAATCAAATTAGAATTAAAAGCCATACGGTCCAAGCTTAGATCTTTGACAGCCTTATATTAATTTCCGTGTGTGTATATATATATATATATATATATATATATATATATATATATATACAATTTCAAGCTGCTCCTTGCCGATGTAGCTGGCAAGAGGACAGGTTTCCTTAAGACCTATCTTCGCGAGATTGAGAAGATCCCACTCCGGAAGAAGGCTCCTGTCTTTGAACCCTCTAGAAGCCCGCATTACCTTGCCAAAAAGATCAAGATGGCATGGATGCATCCGGAAGAGATCAAGGAGAAATCTCCTATCGACTTCCTCTCGTGGGCTAGGCGCTTGAGGCGCTTCCGCAAGGTGGGCGAGCGGTGGGCAGCATCCGGTGACATGGATGAACTGTTGCGACGCCTTAAGATCGTATTGTCGACATATGTTCCGATACATCCCGTCCTCTTGGGGCCGATAAAGGCTCCAGAGGAAGAGACATATTTTGGGGTGACTCAAGGTATGTATATATATATATATATATAGGTAATATTTTTCGCAATAAATTTTTTACAGTTTTTAGATAATTAAATCGCGTCGATTTAATTCTGGGGAGGGAAGGGTTGTTAATGTTCCAACGATAGCTGTGTTTCAAGTCCGACTGTGATCAGCGCGCAGTAATAAGTTGGAATATATATGTATATGTATTATATAATAATATACATTATATAATAATACATATACACGGAAATTAATATTGAGCTGCCTAAGATCTAAGCTTAGACCGAAAACGGCTTATATTCTTATTTGATTGTGTATCATAGCAGTCTTGTTTTTTCTTATTATGGAAATATTTTTCTTTTCAAGAATCGATCAGACTCAGTGACATATATTCAAGCAGATGTTACTAACTAAAGAAAAAAGCGTTGTTGCTACGTCTAATACATGTCAAATGCCGAATTTTTTAAAATAATATCTTACCGAGATTGTAACATTTATGCATAAAATATATCTTTAACGGATTTTTCTCACTTTTTGTACCATAATCATTGTTCTTTGATAACTTTTTTATTTTATTTAGATTTACAATTTTTATTTTCTTAAGTATGGATTTGGTGAACAGTCACGTCCGACATTTTTAATGGCAAAACTAAGAATATGCATAAAGAGTATGTAAAATATTATTAACACTTATCAAAAACATTTTATTAGTTTATTTTTATGCAGTTAAAGCCATAGTGATCTTATGGAATCCAAAAAGGCTAAAAATGCAAAAATTGTAGTGTTCTCAATATACGTCACTTTTTGCTGAGATTGTTGAGATTGATTTTACTGAGATTAAATATATAAGCGACGCATGACGCTGGTCCTAGCTGGGCCTAGAATCATGCGCATAGCAAATACTGGGGGCTTATTACGGTTCTTGAAACGAGGTAAAAATTACAAAAGTGAAAGAAATTCACTACAGTATCTATGATTTCATTGGTCGAGTCTAGTAAATTTGTTCACTTTTGTAATTTTTACCTCGTTTCAAGAACCGTAATCGACCCACTGGGCTGTCTCTTTTCGCTAAGTTGCACGAACGCACGCTGATTCGCAGATCTTTATTAATTAATAACTCATTATTTACTGTGATAATCGTAAAACGGTACAGGACTTTTATATTTAGTTTAATTCGCTCTATCTACCTCTGCGGGTATTACACTTATTACACTGTTCAACAAAAAATTATTTTTTTAGCATAAGAACGAGAATAATCATTTCTTACACTTTTTTGGACGCTGAATACGATCTCGTTTACCAAATTATTCTATTACGTCACAATTTTGAAAAATTTGAAATTAAAGTTGCAAAAAAGGACTATTTTAGTATGTTTTGACATATTGAAATATTTTTTAATTATATTATTCAAATTTTTCTAAGGGTTTTTCAGGTCGCTGAATACTAATTTAATGTCAAAGTTAATAAATTTGAAATGATGGAACCAATATGGAAATTTAAAAATGGTCGAATTTATATTTTTGATATAACATTAAAGCGTAACATTAAAGCGGGGAGCACACACTTCTGCATAACGCGTAATGCGTAAGCATAAGAAGATTGATTGGTCCATATACATATGCATAAAGAAATAGACCAATCAGTTTTCTTATGCTTAATTACGTATTATGCGTTATGCAAAAGTCTATGTTCCCCGCTTAACAGTTGAAAGCTATTGTTAAATCATGTTACTTATATAATTATTACCGATACTTAGGGCCACTTCGACCAAACTCCAATTAACTTAATCGTTGATTAGTCCATTGAAAATGACCAATCGCATTTGCAGTACAATTATTTTCGGCAAACATTGTCAATATAACACGTACTTTTACCATACTAACAACAGGAGAGATACATGTAACCCAACATGTGCAGAGAAGCATTGGGGCGCAAGGCAGCGGACGACGATTTTTTCTGACGACAATACTTAATGATACCGTACCGCACAAGTTCGGTTTGTTTCCCACGTTAATATCGGCGATCCACACCACTAGTGTAGACAGTAAGGAAGATTTTTCTCAGGAGGGCCTCCCCCCTGCGCAAGCCAGCATAAACAGCGTGGCATTAACCGTGGGGTCCTCCCGGCAGACCCCCAGCGAGTCTTCTCGCTCTCCTTCGCAAACTCGTTTGCCGCTAAGAGAAATTCTCCCTTTTTCGCAGATAAATAGGGGTGAACCTGTATTGCAGGACAATAATACCACCGCCCGGCGGAACAGCCGCACGTAACCCGGACGAAAGATGGCGAGGGGGACAGGGGAGAATGAAGAAGAGCCCGATTCCCTTGGGGGGTCGTTGGACCAGGGCGCTATGTGGATTATCATAATAAAGGCCGCCTAAATGTTATCTCGTATTAAGTCATACTTTTGTTTTCCTCTTGTGCGCTCTGGGAACTGCTTTTACGCGCATAGCAAGGGAAGTGCGCTTCTTTATTTTCGCGCGCGACACACCCTGTGTAAAACTCGAGACGCACCCGGACGCCATTCAAGAGTGGGATGAGTCGAATCGCGTGACAAGACACGGCGCGAAAGACCACCGGACCCACAAGCTCCCAGCCAGCGACCTCTACAGTAATGAAACTTACGATACATGAAAAAAATCTGCTTAATTTGCTCCTTCATAATATGCATTTTTCATAATTTGCTCCATTTTACTTTTTTTATAAATAAATGATAAAGTTAATAACAATGTAAACGTTAATATAAGCGAAAATTATTAGAATTTGTAGATTCGCAAGGTACAAAAAAATTGCTCCTTTTTTGTTTGAATTTGCTCCACCTTTACAAACTAATTATCTACAGTATTTATTAAGAAAAACGTTAATAATTGCTTCATGCAGTTTGGAGGTTATCAAGAAATTGTGCGCATGCGCAGTATTTAGCGCCTGCGCAACAGAAATCGAGCGCGCCATTTTTTAAATTATTCATTTTTCTTTAATTAGCTTTATACAGTTTGCGAGATATCAAAATTATCAATCCATTAGAATTTGTACATTCTCAAGGCACAGACAAATTGCTCCATTCTTGTTTCAATTTGCTCCACCTTTGAAAACTAATTATCTACAGTATTTATTAAGAAATAAATAAAAATTATCGTTTTATGCATTTTGCGGGATATTGATCATTAGAATTTGTACATTCTCAAGGCACAGACAAATTGCTCCATTCTTGTTTCAATTTGTTCCACCTTTAAAAACTAATTATCTACAGTATTTATTAAGAAATAAATAAAAATTATCGTTTTATGCATTTTGCGGGATATCAATCATTAGAATTGTACATTCTCAAGGCACATACTACGTTTACGCGAGCGTTACTTCTGTAGTAACTTATGATAATTCACCCGTTTACGCGGAGTAAATTATCGTAAGTTACTACAAAATCCCGTTTACGCGAAGGAATTATCGTAAGTTACTACAGAAGTAACGCTTGCGTAAACGTAGTAACAGACAATTTGCTCCATTCTTGTTTAAATTTGCTCCACCTTTAAAAACTAATTATCTACAGTATTTATTAAGAAAAAAATAAAAATTATTGTTTTATGCATTTTGCGGGATATCAATCATTAAAATTTGTACATTCTCAAGGCACAGACAAATTGCTCTATTCTTGTTTCAATTTGCTCCGCCTTTAAAAACTAATTATCTACAGTATTTACTAAGGAACATAACTAATTTCATTATGCATATTGCGGAATATCAAGAAATTGTGCGCATGCGCAAAAGTATTTAGCGACTGCGCAACAGAAATCGAGAGCGCCATTTTTAAAATTTTCATTTTTCTTTAATTTGCTTTCTTACATCTTGAGGCTCATGGGCGCAGGGAAGGGGGTGCAAGGCGGTGCACTTGCACCCCCCTGGCCTATGAAATAAGTGGGGAAGAGACGGGGAAAAAATTTACTGGAAAAAAGAATTTATGTAATATAGAATAATATCGACTATAATTTTTTCAATTGAACAAAAACTCAATACTTAATATTATTATTTGTAATAATCTTTAGGAAACAATTTTAGAAAAATCAATATTAAAACAAAAACTTGAGCCGTCTTGGTTGCTTTCCAAATTCATTTGTCACATTATCAATGAATTCTGTTTCTTCTTGCACTCTTTTTCTATGAACGCTGAGCATGCACAATCCACTTAGCCTCTCGTTTCCCATCGTAGACCGATTCCAAGTCTTGACGCGCCTTAATGTACTGAATGAGCGTTCAATGCTACACGTTGTCGCTGGAAGAGTCAGGCCAATTTTGATTGCCTCAGCTACAGCTGGGTAGAACGGTGTTGCTTGACAAATCAAATCTGCGTACTCGAGGGATTCATTTGGGGTTGGTTCATTTTTCCACATCTCATACCATGTGGTAGTCTCGGCGATAAAATTCGATAAAATATCTCCATAAAGACTATTTATGTCTTCTACAACAGCAAGAAATGACACTTTATCCAATTTTTTCATAGCATCTGGATGAAGCTGCATAAGTAAAAATGCTTTTTCGTGCGTAGAAGAGAAACGATCTCTCAGAGAAGAAATAATAGAGTCCAAGTAAGGGATGAAGATAGATCTTCTAAAGAAATCTTCTACATTTTCAGAAGGTTGATTCGATCTTTGAGTCTGTCTTGCAGCCACTCGAGGACGTTTGAATTCAACATCTAGTTCTTCGCAAATTTGTTGAGCTTTTTCAAAGATGGTAGTGAACTGTATTAAGGCATTATTGCGGTGAGATTGAAGCACATTTGTTAATTTAGCCACGTGATCGTTTATTGTTTTTATGTTCATGTTTACTTGTTGGAGTTGGTTGCACACAGGTTCAAGTTTGGCGGAATAAATAGCAATGACTAGGAGCGTCACAATGTAGGTTGGCGTTGTTGCAGTCGTGTAGAGTTGATGAGCTTTGACCTTCGTCTTCGAGTTTGGTGCGTTCTCTGAAAGTTTTTTTAAAGTTCGTACAATTGTCGAAAAATTTTCAGAAAATATTCTGATACTCTTGTACTTTGCCGACCAGCGCGTTTCACAAAACAAAGGGATATTGGGAATCATGTTCCGCCGTAAAGTACCCTCCCTAAAAAAATTTATAATTTCCTTTGTCGTCCCAGCAGTATTTCTCACTTCATTGACATCGTTCAGGTCATTGATGACAAGATTCAATATATGGCTAGCACAGTGGAAGAACAGCGCCATAGGATACTTGTCATTAATTAGTTTCTGAACACCACTTATGTGACCAGCCATTGCAGCACAGCCGTCATACCCTTGGCCAACGAGCCGGTTTAAATCCAAATCGCAATTTTTTACAAATCGAATAATGGTTTCTGAAATGGATTTAGAGTTTAGTTCTTGCAATGGTACAAATCCCAGAAATTCTTCACAAATTATCGGCTTTTTGTCTTTTTGATCACAACGCAGATACGTAACACCAATTGATAATTGCTCTGTACCACTAATATCAGCAGTCTCATCAGCCAACACCGAAAAAACAGATGCACGCTTCACCTCCTCAATTATTTTGCCTTTGAGTACATCAGAACAAGTTTGAATTAAATCGTTTTGGATTTGATGCGATATGTACAAAGAGTTTTTTGCTCCGGATTCCAAATGATTCTTCAAAACCTTGTCCCCAGATTCAATTCGAAAATGTAGCAGATCTGTGAAAACAGAACCCTCATCATTTTTCCCACGAATTGGAAGATCATGCTGTCCGCAAAACAAAATTGTTGATATAATTGATCGAAGTTTCACCCTGTTTTCTTCAACTTCTTTGTGATACGCCGAATCTAAAGCTTCATGAACACTCAGTTGCTGCCTATCCATAATTTTCTCGAAATTTTTGGAAGAAACAATCGCGTCACGATGCCACTGGGTTGTTACATGAGACTGTGCAACTTCATGAAATTTGTGATACTTTAGGCAAGGAGAGACGATTAATTGCCCTTGTAGACCGCGCTGAGCCGGAGGCCGAAACAGGACACAGACTCGACATAGAGGTCCTTTCGCGATAGCTGAGTAGGTCAACCATGGGTAGGTTGTAAGCCATTCAGATCGAAATGCTCGTTTAGCGCCAACGTTTACATCCTTTTTAAAATTGTACGTTTGACTAGGAACCCAGGGCTCTCTCAATAATTTCAGACGAAGTTCGTCATTAATATGAGAATTCGAATTTAAATATAACCCAATATCCAATAGATTAGCATCAGAATTGAGCGGAGATTCTTCGTCTTCGTCTCTACCATCTTCTTTTTGATGATCTGTACTGGAACTGGGTGTCGCTGTCGTATCATCAGTCTTGCGTTTTTTACACAAAAAACGTCTTATGTCACTCATCTTACTCGATTACACTCGATTAGAAAGAATGTAAACTTACTTAATACAGAGTCTACTGTATTTCGTTAATGTACCAATTTTTTAACCAACTTATCAACTCAAAGTACGTAAATTAATTTGTTCAATATCTAGTATACTAATGATTTTGCTATGTTTAGAAATCGAACACAGTCGTAAGTTACTAAGCACTCAGCATCGGCTGTACAACGCGATCTGACTCGAAATAACAAATGAATAAAACAAAATAACAGCTGCGTTTGGTATTCTTGTAAATTGGCGCCGCCAACCGTAGGTGGGAATCCCCACCGTCTAAGCTGCGTTCGGAAACCACACTTGGTGTGACTCCGTGTGTCTTTTGTGACAAAAGACACACGGAGTCACATCAAGTGTGGTTTCCGAACGCAGCCTTACTTTTGTAACTGATGTCGGTTGGCGCGCGAAAGACGTTAAGTTAAATTTTCTTTTAATTTAACGTCTTTCATAGGAAAGCTAAATTTGATATGCTTATGAAATATCTGTGATCTTAAAAATCGTATTCATTTGGATTATAAATAGTGCATGCGTTAACAAATTATTTATTAGAAGAAGTCATCGACATTCATTCAATAAATACTTGTTAACTATTAATAATTATATTATATATAAATACTTGTAAACTATTAATAGTAACCTTGTAACTATTTAAAATTGTAAAACTGAGATTCTTTAACAGATCTGCAATATAAAAATTGGAATTTTTCAATTATTAATGATTCTTCATTAGAATATTCAATAAATAGCACAGTCGATGTTAACAAAAATATGATTATAAACTGGGGAAAAATTGTTCTTTCAGTGCATCCTCTTTTGGGTGCACGGGGTGCACCCCTCTATAAATAATTCTGTCGGCGCCCATGTTGAGGCTTATACTGGGTCTACAATGCGAGTCGCAAAGTCGTGAGTCGCAAGAATTGACCAATCACAGTCGAATTTCAGGAGAATAATCGACTGTGATTGGTCAATTCTTGTGACTCATGAGACTTTGCGACTCGCATTGTAGACCCAGCATTACTACAGCTATTGTAGATACGGACTTTAGGTTTGTTCGCGTCGCATATTCCAATATATGTACACCAAAGAGCACTTGGATCACGAGTAAAAGATTGCGATTGGAGCAGATGAGTTTTTGGAGTGCGTTGGAGTGAGTAGGAGCATGGTGGGGCATGCGACGCAAACAAACTTTTTTACATCTTAATTGAGATAGGACTAATCTTCTGGATCTACAAATTTAATCCAATCAGCCCAAAGCGCTTACTAAGCGCTGACTTCTGCTGAACGCAGCCAATACTTTTGCGCATGGGCACAATTTCTTGATATCCCGCAAAATGCATAAAGCAATAATTTTTATTTATTTCTTAATAAATACTGTAGATAATTAGTTTTTAAAGGTGGAGCAAATTGAAACAAGAATGGAGCAAATTGTCTGTGCCTTGAGAATGTACAAATTCTAATGATTGATATCCCGCAAAATGCATAAAGCAAATTAAAAAAAAATGAAAATTTTAAAAATGGCGCTCTCAATTTCTGTTGCGCAGTCGCTAAATACTTTTGCGCATGCGCACAATTTCTTGATATCCCGCAATATTCATAATGGAATTATTTATGTTTTCCTTAATAAATACTGTAGATAATTAGTTTTTAAAGGTGGAGCAAATTGAAACAAGAATGGAGCAATTTGTCTGTGCTTTGAGAATGTACAAATTCTAATAGATTGATAATTTTGATATCTCGCAAACTGTATAAAGCAAATTAAAGAAAAATGAATAATTTAAAAAATGGCGCGCTCGATTTCTGTTGCGCAGGCGCTAAATACTGCGCATGCGCACAATTTCTTGATAACTTCCAAACTGCATGAAGCAATTATTTACGTTTTTCTTAATAAATACTGTAGATAATTAGTTTGTAAAGGTGGAGCAAATTCAAACAAAAAAGGAGCAATTTTTCTGTACCTTGCAAATCTACAAATTCTAATGATTTTCGCTTATATTAACGTTTACATTGTTATTAACTTTATCATTTATTTATAAAAAAAGTAAAATGGAGCATATTATGAAAAATGCATATTGTGAAGGAGCAAATTAAGCAGATTTTTTTCATGTATCGTAAGTTTCATTACTGTAGAGGTCACTGGCTGGGAGCTTGTGGGTGACCACCGGGTGGAATCCTAATAAGAATTCGGGAGATCTTCGACCGGATGATGCTCGATCTGAATCAGAGAGTTTGGAACGGGAACCTGTTTTAGGTTATTTTATAACGCGGAAATTTCAAAGATATATCAGAACACGATCGATAAAAAGAGATTAAAACAGGCTACACCCTGGTGGAAATAATTTTAGAACAATTTACGTATTTCTACAAAAAATTGAAATTTTAAACAACAAATCACAAATTTCTACAAATTTGTGAAAATTGTAGAAATTCATGGTAAATTGCCGTAAATTGTAGTGAGTTGTAAAAAGTATTTAAAGATTTTTACAAATTTCAACAAATTTTTATGAACATTTTTATGAGAATGTAGTAAATTGTAGAAGTTGTAAAAAATGTTTATTTTTAGAAATTTCTACAACTTTTCATGAACTTTTTTAAAGCAATTTATAACTATTTTAGTAATATTATAACTATTTCCAATTTCTTCATCTTTTTACACAGCATTAACAAGTTTTCATGACGTAAAAGGCATTTGAATTTTTTATGTCAATATATTCCCTGTAATACGTGGCTAATATTTTTTTTTAGCATGATGAATCCATAAAAGATTCAATACTACCCACACAGCAAAATATATCTCCTAGATATCTAGGAGATATCTGAATTACGGAATATCTGATTGCGCAAGATATCATGAGAATATCTCAAAGACATCTCCAAGATCATAAAAAGCCATGATAATTTCATCTCCAGATATGATATCTGATTCTGCATATATGTCGGATATCTATGCCTCATTTAAAAGCAGATATGTTACATACAACCCAAATAGCAAGAAGAAAAGAAGAATTCTTTTTAAATTCTCGATTTATGAAATTAATTATTTTTCCGTATTTATTCTCTGTTCTAAAACGATTCTTAAGAGTTCATAAGAAATTCATTTTTATGTCATCAATTCTTAGTCTTTCTTCAAATATAAAAGAAGTTCTTTTCATAAGAATTCGCAATAAATTCAAAATTATGCTTCAATACTATTCTAATATTTTGCATTTTGCCATCTCTGCACTGCATGATATCTCGGAGGTATCACGAAAAATAATAGAGCCAAATATCTCACAGGCTCACCTTTTATCCTAGTGCGTAAGAATTTTTGCTTACGAGAAGGTACTGGCGCATGTACCTAGCCGCGTCGTGGCAGCACATGTTACTAGTGCTCGCCCGAGCAAAAATTTCTAAGTCCCCTCGCGGCATGTTGATTTCACGCCGCGGTCGTTACTTCCGGCGCCGCCCGAGTGAAAATTTTCTAAGTTTCCTCGCGGCGTGTGGCTTTCGCCGGGACGAATCGGTACGGCGTCCAAGTCCTCTCGGATTGTTTTATTGGCTACGAATAAATTTAAGTTGATCTTTATAAAAAAGTAAGAGCTAACTATGAATCGGCCATATATTCGAATGCAATGTTACAGAGATGTCTTTTTCAAAGATATAATGTGATATCGAGTAATGATGTCCTGTAGATATTCCGTGAATATCTGAAAATAAGATATCTTAGATTTGACTTAAAATTGTAGGCATAAAGATATCTGGCTATATCTTAGATATATTTTGCTGTGTGGGTATTTTTTCTATTTTTATGAAAAGATACAAGTTGTATTAAGTTATAATAAATTGTAAGAAATGTTCACTATTTTCTATATTTTACAACAATTATATTGAAAATTGACGTCTTTTAATACTTTAAATAACCATAGGGAATTTTACTTACATATTGAAAATTATCTACTTGCACAAATATACATGACCTAATAAAATATAAAATATAATAATTTTTATAACTTAATAATTTAATATTAAATGTGACAGCCAGACCACTGTGCACACACAACAAACTGTTTACTGCAATGTTTGATAACTCGCAATAAGCGCGAAGACGCCCTGATTTCGCGAGAACGCTCCGCGACCGCGAGCGCTAGTACCGCGCGCTGCCGCGACGCGGCTATACCACGCGTCACTTTCTCGTAATAAAAAATCATCACGCGCTAGTATAAGAGGCGAGCTTGTGAGAAGCCTAATTACGAGATAGACGAAGGAATAATACGAGACGGTCACGACTCACGGTCACGACGGTCACGGTCACGATAGTTTCGCATTGTCAGGACTCCCTGTGACTCAGAGCCTCTGAGTATTGTGCGAGCTGTATCAGTGTAAGCGAATTCCGGAGCGGTTGGGAGAGCGAAGGCCTGGACGGCGTGCCAGGCGCGGTGTCTCCAGAGAAGTAGGATTCAGGACGTCCCTCCAAATTGGAGGGTAATAACCCGACAAGGCTGCCGCTTAAGCGTCAGGCCGAAGACGACATTTCTGGTCATTCTGGCCAGGATAAGCTACCCCGAGTAGAAACAAACACTCAACTACAAGGTAAGTTCAATACTTTCAATCGATTTCAATGCCTAGCCGAGACATTAGACTTTGAAAAAGATGAGGAGGAACAGGCAGCACAAGTAAATAATGAACATGTGAGTAGAAGACTAACCGATAGTGACGCGGCATCGGTAACTAACTCAGACGAGAATAAGCCAAATAGAAAACCACCACCAATTTATTTAGCCTCTAAAATAAGTAACTACGCTAAATTCGCGAATCAGCTAAAACAAAGTGTAGGCGAAAACTTTCACCTAAAATTCTTAGGTAATCAGATTAAGATTCAATTTTTCAAACTCTGTGATTATTTAGGATTCAAAAATTTTGCGATTGATAGACAGTACGCGTTTCATACTTATTCGCTCCCAGAGGACAAGACCCTCACAGTCACGCTAAAAGGACTCCCAAACATACCAAATCTAACAGTCTCAAACGAACTAAAGAAACTTGGGATAGAAGTCAATTCTTGTACTCAGCTGAATGACGAAAATAGCATCTACGCGACGTATAAGATCAATCTGTGTGCTAAATTTTCACTTACACATCTTAGAAAAATCCGCTATCTGTTCCACTCGAGAATCTATTGGGACAAGTTTATCAATCGCAAAATTATAGTACAATGCTACCGATGCCAAGCATTTGGCCATACTTCCTCCAACTGCTACAAAAAACCTAGATGCGTTAAATGCGCAGAAAATCATATCACGTCAGATTGTAAGAAAGATAAAAACTCACCAGCAAAATGCTGTAATTGCTCAGGGGAACACCCTGCGAGCTATACAAAATGCCAATCATATGTAAAATTTTTAGAAAAACGGACATCTTCCCGTCCGACCCGCTCGGCTATGCATGAAATTAATAAAAACTTGCATGATAATTCAGGTGAAATTTTGAAAATGAAATACAAAACATATCCAAACATTACTGGACATGACATTCCTTTGTTAGTCGGTTCGGCTGCCTCGGCAAACAAGCGTGTTTACTCGCCTCCCAAAACATACGCTGAGGCCTTGATAAATACTAACGAACAAAACATGCCAAATGACTTTGCACACTCAGGAGACATAGCTGACTTTAACACCTTAATACATGAAATTCGAAAACTAAGTCAAATTGTGAATATCAAATCAATGTGTAATATTATTCGAGAACTTAACAAAAAATTAGTAACGTGTACAGATGGTCTCAGTAAGCTACAGATGTTCGTTGAGGCGGCTGAAATGATATAAAATTCACCCCTTCCTCCTCTCCTCTAAAGATTTGCTTGTGGAACGCCACTAGCATTAATAATAAAGAATTGGAATTTAATCACTTTATTTGCTCGAACAATATTGATATTGCCCTTGTTACGGAAACTTGGCTGCATCCTGATACTAAACTAAATTTCACCGGCTTTGATATAATTCGCATGGATGCTGCTCGTGTAAAAGCGGGAGGAGTCGCAATTATCATAAATAAATCCATACGCTACCACACCCTTCCTTTACTAGACGTAGATGGTTGCGAAATTTTGATGATTAAATTGCTGTCTGGCATTGATTTAACTTTAGGAGTCTCTTATATCTCTCCCAGCATAAAATTCGAATTTGATAAACTAGACGTAATTTTTAAAAACAGTTCTCACGGTAAAATTCTAATCGGGGGTGACTTTAACGCCAAGCATCGTTGTTGGAACAATTTTAGTAATGACACCAGGGGCATCAATCTTCTAAACTATACAAATAAGAATAATATTAATATCCTGCACAGTTCTACTTACTCACACAAGGCGCCCCGTAGACGACCTTCCAATATTGATCTGTTTCTAGCTAAAAATCTGAATTGTGACTTTACGTGTGAAACAGCAAACGAGCTTTCCTCCAATCACCTTCCCATTCTATTAAACCTAGAATTAACAAAAATTAAGAGGAGCTTAACCCTTAAATGCCACCCGGGGTCCAGCGGACCCCAGACCCTTTAGAATGATATATTTTCAAATGTTCCCGCCAAAAATGGAGCTCATATTTATTTATTTATTATTTTTTATTTTTTTGATTTTGGAGCCAATATTTTAACTGTTAGCGATTTTAATTTTTTATACTATGTTGAAATTGAAATTTTAACAATATAAGCATTTTATTCTCTTTTCTAAGCCTTGAACAACATTGAAAATAATTTTCATAACTAAATATCAAAAAATCAATAAGTAAGGAGACATTTTTCATGCTGGGGTCTTTTAGACCCCATGTGTCATTTACGAGATTCTTGAGAAGTGTGGCATTTAAGGGTTAAAACAATATCATAAGGTCAACTGGGAAGGTTTTGCAAATGCCGCAGGCAAGTGGAGAATTAGACATAGTCTGCAAAATCAGGAATCGATAGATTCCTGCATACATGAACTGCAACAATTTCTCTGCGGGGCCTTAAGGGAGTCCACCGAGATGCAATCTCATAATTTCAATCATATAACGTCAGACCCTACAGCTGCTTCAGATATTAACAAACTTATTAAGCTACGTAACTACTATCGTAGAAAATTCCAACACTTTGGTTATGATAAATATAGGATTTACCGTAACACTCTTAACAATATTATACGAAGTAAATTAAATGAAGCAAAAAACAAAAAATGGGCTGAACGACTAAAAAGAGCCAAAGTTAGCGATAACAGCATCTGGGGACTGTGGAGGTCGCTGCAGAGAAATAAAACTCCTGCTCCACCTTTCGAGCTTGGAAATAGTTGTTTGCATATAATCCAAAGGAAAAAGCTGAACTTTTGGCAAAAAATTTCCAAAAAGTGTATCAAGAAGCAGACAGTCTAGTATCTCCATTTGAAAACGTGATAAATCAGTATGTTGAAACATTAGATGAAAAGATACCTCATTGTGAACTTGAATTTATAACTCCTCGATTGATTTTTGACATTATCAGATCTTTTCCTAACAATAAAGCTCCTGGCTCTGACAAAATCACTACTACAATGCTAAAACATTCTCCGCGTAAGGTCATAATTCAGATTTATTATATAATTCTGAACTCATTTCGTATGTATTACTTTCCTTCGTGTTGGAAGACAGCTAAAATTTTAGCATTTCCGAAACCGGGCAAGCCGCAAACCTCACCAGCTAATTATAGACCCATTAGTCTGTTAAGCACATTAAGCAAAGTGTATGAGAGGGTCTTATTAACACGGATTCATGCCTTCTTGTCTGATAGTGATATTATTATAAATGAGCAGTTTGGCTTTAAGGCTCGCCACTCGACCGTGCAGCAGCTACTTAGAGTTACTGAATTTTTTGCTATGGAGATAAATAAAAAGAGAAGCTCTGCCATGACTCTTTTAGATATTCAAAAAGCCTTCGACTCAGTCTGGCACAAGGCGTTGTTATTCAAGATGAACACTCTTAGCATGCCGGAATATTTAATTAAAATTATTCGCTCATATTTAAAAGATCGTAAATTTATAGTAAATTTCGAAGGGGAAACTTCATCCATTTATGACGCTATATCCGGCGTTCCTCGGGGGTCTATATTGGGACCCATTTTATTTAACATCTTTATAAATGACATTCCCAAGGACCCTAAGACGGAGCTTGCGGTCTACGCAGATGATACTGCCGTATACACCTCCTCATGGAGTCCGGCTTTACTCACTAGTAGACTGCAAAGGCATGTTAATGCTATCGTTCAATTTTTTCAAAGTTGGAAGATGGCTATCAACAAAGAAAAAACTGAGGCAATTATTATTACACGCAAAAGGTTTCCTAAACCTCCTTCTATTAATATGGCAGGCTATAAAGTTCCCTGGGCCTCAAAAGTCAAATATCTTGGTGTTTACATTCACGATAGACTAAACTGGAAACCAACTATAGATGATAGAGTCAATAAGACACAGGGTGCACTCAGGAAATTATACCCAGTCATAAATGAATCAAGTAAACTTAAAACCGAATACAAATTACTTCTATACAAAACTTGTGCCAGATCGGTGCTTCTCTACGCGGCTCCAGTATGGGCTGCAGCTCATGAGTCTTACATGAAACGCATACAAATAATGCAAAACAAGTTTCTACGCATCATTCTAAACCTTCCCAAATTACGTATCACAGAATTGCACTCTCAAACGCAGACAGAGTATACAAATAAAGTTATCCGGGGTATGATACTTAAAACATACAATAATGATCACGAAAATCCCCTCATTAGTAGTACGGGCAATTACGACATAAAGGAAATACCACTCACTATTAGATGCAAACTCCCCAAGCATTTCTTGGATTCGGAGTGATAATAATTATCACATCCTTATTCCCCATCCCCTTCCCTTCCTCCTCATCCTCTTACTACCAACCAAATACAAATAACAAGTACGGGTTTTTTTGCAAGTTTTTCCCCAATCTGCTCACTCGGAAATTAACCAGTCTTCCATACGCTACTTTTATGTACATCACTAATATAATTATGTTTTTATGCAGGTAATAGGAATCTCCTGGGCACTGCGGAAAACTACTTAGGATCTTAAAAAAAAAAAAAAAACCAGCCTAATTACGATGTTCTTTGCTGCAGATCAGCTTAAGTGATACCTCTGGTATCACATAGTGCATAGGTCTGCGAAGCAATTTTTGATAAATTGTTGGATACGTCTTATTTATTTACATGTTTTTAAATAATTTTATTAAGCATGAAATATTTATATTTAATAATTGTATTAAATATAAAAAATACTTTATCCTTATCTTATAAAATATATTTTTTTGTGTTAGATGCAATCATCACGCACATAAAAATAACTAAATAAGATATGCAACAACTTACAAATAATTATCTAATTTCTTAATCCTTATCAACAAGCAGCATAGTTTGTTGTAAAATATTTAATATATCACGTATATAAAAAATTAAATTTATTATTATATAATTATTGCATTTTATTGCATTTTTCCTCTTTTATTAAGAATTTTCGGATATTCCAAATTTTGTCATATGGCATTTTTAATATAAAATATAAAATATTTAATAATATTTAATATAAAATAATATTCGACGCTGACTGGCAAAAAAGATTTATTCGTATATCTGTATTGTTAATATTGTTATGCGATAGCTTTATGCTCACCAAAATAAGCAAGTATAAGAAAGAAAGAAGCGTCAGAGTCAGAGGATCACCACTACCCTTTTCGATCATCGATGTCAAGCAACAAGGCGCCGGTATACTACTTGGATGGGTAACCGGCTGAGAGAGCGGATTTCTTCGGACAAACGCGCGGCGGCTATACGCACATATACGGATTAGACTTAATATATTTTTTTTGTTCCGGTAATAAAATATTTCATTTTTCACATATCAACAAATAGTTTTTGCGTCAGTAAGAAAATTTTGTTTGCTAATACAAAACATTTTTCTCAGTGTAAAATATATTTGAAATATCTCTGAAGTGTTTCTGCAATATTTCGTAGATATATTTGAGAAATATTTCAGTATATTACCGAAATATTGCCGAAATCTTTCAGCAAGATTGCTTTGAAATAATTGCGGACATTGAAACATTGCCGAAATTATGTAGAAACGGTCGTGAAATATTTCTGAAATATTAATAAAAGGTGTAATATTTCAAATGGAATTTTGCAGAAATGCTTCTGAAATATTACATGCCGAGTGGGAAGTAATATCTTAAGATGCTAATACGGCTCTGTGATTGGTTAATGACATCTTAAGATTGTACTTAAGATGGTCTTAAATATAAGAACCGACTATGGATACCGGCCTGAAGATATGTCTCAGCTTGTTTTCGAGTGTGTAGGGTAATCTCGCGACAGATTCCCGCTAACCGCCACTGTGAAGTTGGTACCTCACTTCCAAAGTCATTACCTAAGGGTGGAGTCCCATGGAGCGGATTACGCGGAAGCGGAACGAGCGGATCACCAATCACAGGACCGTTTCGACGGAATCTTTGAAAGAGTTCTATCAGAATGATCCCGTGATTGGTGATCCGCTCGTTCCGCTTCCGCGTAATCCGCTCCATGGGACTCCACCCTAAAGCCCGTGTCACACTACGTATCGCGGACGCGGATTCGGATTGGGATTACGGATCGCGGATCGGATTCAGCCAATCACAGATGAGCCGCTCGTCTACGATTGGCTAGATTACGATCCGCGATCCGCAATCTCAATCCGATCCGTGTCCGCGATACGTAGTGTGACACGGGCTTAAGTCGTCTACAGACGATTCCGAGTCTCGACATCGAACTCGCGAAACTCATGTTCGACCGTTAGACGCCGTGCCGTCGTAAGGCCCGGTCTACAATGGATGTTGTAGGTCGTAAGTCGTAAGAATTGGCCAATCACAGTTAATTATTCTTCGACCGCAAGAAGAATAATAGACTGTGATTGGTCAATTCTTACGACTCACGACTTACAACATCCATTGTAGACCGGGCCTAAAAGCGGTGAGATCCCGACGACGGGCAGAGGCGCCGTACGGCAAACCGGGCTCGTGCGACGACCGGCCCGCGAGGACCGGCCGCCTAGTAGTGTGTCACATTGTTTTGAGCCTTTCGACTCACGAGACTCCTAGAGATATCAATTCGTATGTATTTGGCCGGAAATGAACGTCTTTTTAAAGAATCTCTATATGAAATCGTTTGTATTTTGTATGAAGACTTTTGAAGTGCAATTGAAAAGGTTTGTGAGTCATACGTTTAATTGTAATTAATTATTTATATTTACACCATGCATTTAGCCGAAATAGATAAATTAATAAAAGTTTTTATATGGAATCGTTTGTATTTTGTATGAAGAGTTATGAAGTGTGATTAAAAAGGTTTGTGAGTCACCCAAATAATTTTAATTAAATATTTATAAACTCAGTAATTAGCCGAAATATAGATTTTTAGTTATTCATGTTAAAAGAAGAAGGCGCTAGTGTTCCCGAAGGTCCGTCTGCAGTCAGAATTAATATAAACGTTTTAAAAATTATTTTATACTAAAATAAATAAATATACAAAAGGCAAAGATGCAGAATAAAGGCCATCGCACACAAAATTGCATAGGTTGGATAAGCATAGCATAAGACCGCTGGACCAATGAGCATCTTATGTAAATTGGTAGCTATAAGCGATAGTTGCTATTAAGTTTGTCACTCATATATTTCCATCTTGCAGAGGACCTCCATCTCAAACGCCCTGCCACAGCCCAAGAGTGACTCAAATGTTATTACCGCTGAGAAGTACTTCTTGCCATTTGAGTTAGCATGTCAGAGCAACCGGATTGTCCATTGCGTTCCATCTTGAATTTTTTTTACAGTCGTTTATTAGGATGGTAATTCTTCAGTTTAGC
Organism: Temnothorax nylanderi; assembly: GCF_030848795.1. Classification (NCBI taxonomy): domain Eukaryota; kingdom Metazoa; phylum Arthropoda; class Insecta; order Hymenoptera; family Formicidae; genus Temnothorax; species Temnothorax nylanderi. The sequence continues at coordinate 6,020 of NW_027250259.1, read as the reverse complement.
TACAGCAGCACAAAAAACGATGAATTTAGGCTCATTCGACGCGTTTTTGCACGAAACGACCGAATCTGGCAGAAAAAAGTGTCGCTCTGCCCCGCGACGCGAAATATTAAACGTTAAAGTTGACGACTCTCAGGTTAGGAATCCTGTCATACCGACGTGATGTAGCGACCATGAACATGCCCCGCGGCCACATGCGCATGCTCTGTCAGCTCTGTGGCCGCACGCGCATGCAAAAGTGCGCGAATTTGAAACGTATGCATACTTATAATGCATAAATATAAATATGTAGGGGAGACCGGGGCTAGACCGTTAGTTTTTTTTCGGTGCCGATTTTTAACAACAAAATAAATAATTGTAGTTAAATGTGGTATACCACTGTAAAGAGCGAACCTTTAGCTACAAAATTTATACAGGAAATTTTTATCTACGTCGCTTTGTTTAACCGGTATAGAGCAAAAACGACAACGGTGCAAAAATTGAAATCTCAAAAATGCCGGGGTTGAACCACCACCCCCCCCCGGGGTTAATCCGTTACACTGCATTTTCAATACATATACGTACATCTAATCCTGAAAAATGATAGGATACATTTTAATAATTGTTTTTTAAGAGAAAAATATAAAAATTTATTAAAAATTTGTATGCGAAACATTATTAAAAAATTATTGTTTTACCTATTCCATAAAACAATTTAGGCACGTGAATACAGAGGTTAACGAAATCGTAAACTCCCCAACGGCACGTCACATTGTCAACGCGGGCAACCACGGAAAACACGCGTGACGGCGTTCCGGTGCCATAGGATCAGCGCGGACCCTCGAGCAACCTAACCAAGCCGCGTTTCTCGCGGGTGAGCGATAAATAGCGACAGGGGGGTTAGAAAAGCTCGCGGTGGAGCGCGACCATTTTACCGACTCGACGGCGTCCTCGCGCCGATTCCTCGACGCGCCGACGACGACGACGACGACGGCCACGACCACCACGACGACGACGGCCACGACCACCACCACGACGACGACGACGACGACGATGACCACCACGACGACGACGACGACGACGATGACCACCACCGACACCACCACCACTACAACGGCGGCGACAATGACGCCGAGACGATGCGGCGAACGCTGGACGATGCGGTCGCACGCGCGACTGTCACAACGACCAACAACGACGATCTACCGCGCGCGCGGCATGTCAACTCTCGCGCGGAAATCGCGGGATCTCAGAGCCGTGCCGTGTCTCGCCGTACCTCGCCGACGTGCCGTGAGCGCGAGCGATCTCGAAAACAACGGTCCGCCATCTTTTCGGTCGGCCAAAACACCCGTTTTGCGACGATACGTGCGTACCATTTCCCTCCTACACAAACTGACACTGACGCACGTGCAAGGGAAGACAGAATCACGCCGCTCGAGGGAAACCTAACCTGAAATCGCCGTGAGCTGAAATCGTGCGCCCGGCGCGCCACAGTGACGAGACTAGCGGACCAGCCCCGGATGCTTACTAGCGGATAAGCCCCAAACATAAGTTTCAGGTTTGATCGCCCACGAAATATTAGACATTAACGATAATGAAAAAACTACACTGGATTCGTGTTCAGCATGCATTACTCTTTATAATCACGTACCTCGAGATTTGGAGAGCAAATATTATTGCAGATATTACAATATTTCCACGCGCAGAAAATTTCACTTTCACCTTCCGAAAACACGTTTGCCCTCGTAAAAATCATAACACGGCAGGTAACCTGCCGAAACTCCGTTGGTCACATGGGTACCATAAGCAGCGTTTACAATGTTAATAGCGAGTTCGCACAATATACAGGTTCCGAGATATTTGATTTGGCGGATTTACCCCGTTAGCGGTCTAGCCCCGGTCTCCCCTACTTTTCATATACCAACTATTCTCTGCTTTAACAAATTATTTCTGCTACAGATATTAAGCGTCGAAGTTAACAAAACAGAAATAATTTGTTAAAGTAGAGAATAGTTGGTATATAAAAAGTACATATTTATATACCAACTATTCATAGAACATATAAAAATATGTACGATGAATAAGTACATATAAATATGTACTTTTCATATACCAACTATTCTCTGCTTTAACAAATTATTTCTGTTTCGTTAACTTCGACGCTTAATATATGTAGCAGAAATAATTTGTTAAAGCAGAGAATAGTTGGTATATGAAAAGTATATATTTATATTTATGCATTATAAGTATCCATATGTTTCAAATTCGCGCACTTTTACATACGCGTGCGGCTACTGAGCATGCGCATGTGGCCGCAGGGCATGGTCGTAGTCGCTGCATCTCGTCGGTATGACAGGAATCATAACCTGATTTCTGTCAACTTTAACGTTTAATATTTCGCGTCGCGGGGCAGAGCGACACTTTTTTCTGCCAGATTCGGTCGTTTCGTGCAAAAACGCGTCGAATAAGCTTCATCGTTTTTTGTGCTGCTGTAGCTAAACTGAAGAATTACCAATTTTCGAAAGCTAGCTTCTTTACTATGCTCTCTCTTTATGTCGATTGATTCGGATAAAAATCTCCGAAGTCTTTCTTTCTCTCGCGATATTCCTGATACATAATCCTACAGTAAAACTGTACAAAAGCTCTACGAAAGTGGCGATATTTTTCACGGATCTGGTTCGAGTCTCGGCTCTTGGGGAAGGTGCGCATGTAGAAAGAGTACGCCCACACAGTTTATCCTGCTAAGTAAATGGTTATCAATTCTCTATAAGTTCTGTATTGTTTACACATAAATTATAGAATATCTAAACGTTTCTTTTTTTTTCAATGTCCTGTGAAATTGTACAATAGAGTTACAAATAAAGATAAAGCCACACTTTACGTATATTCAGTCTTTGCTAATGTTACATAATAACGTGCGAAAGAACTAACAGACTATTTAAGAGGCTATTTAAGAATTTTAATCAAGATACTGGAAGCATAAAACTGTTCAGCTAGCTTTACACAAGATATTGGTCTTCTTCTTTATGAAATCGTCAAATTATGATTATGATACATTTCTACATTATCACCAGCATCGAATCTAATCTTATTTATCGTGATACTCTTGAGAAACTGTTAATCCATTGTCTTAATAAACTCGATCGCGGCGCAGAACTGCGTCCACCAATATTGTTCCTCTCCCTCCAATCGATTCCCGTAAAAGCTGTCTACATATTGAACAGTCGATACAACGACGGCGGATTAGTCTGAAATTAAGCACACGTTAACAATCACTCTTCTTGTTAAAATCACATATTCTCTTTTCAATCGCATACCTTGATTATGACATAGACCAGCACGGGAGTCAGATCGTCGGCAGCAGGTATGCCTCTTTCCGACGCCATGGAGAGGAGATTCATGATGGTAGTCGCGCAACGAAATACACACTGCAACTTATCCCTAGGAGTCTTATACGCCGATATCACAGCCAATTCAGCCTGCGCCCATGACCAGGGGCATTCGTAATGATAAACCTTTGGAATGCGTAGGTCCTTGTGATTTGGAGTTACGACCTTCGCCAACTTTTTGATGTGACCGTGAAGAAGCTGGTCCCTATATATATATATCTCCATCTTCATTTAGATAGAGCGCATTGTGGTATACCCGTGCCATGACGGTTCTTTCCACCACGACTCTCGCCACATCTAACTGGTTGGCGCTCGCCGCTGAAAGTAAGAAGTAAGTTCAGACGTCTCTGAGCACTCCGCTAAGATCAATTGCGAGATAAATAATTATATTCATGTACATTGCCAGATCGGATCGTTGTCCATTTCTGCGTGGACCTTCCCTAGAAAATTATCCACGAGATCCTGTTTCTCGTCAGTTAGCGTAAGCTTTTTAAACTCTTCGCAGAAACGCAGGAGGAAAGCCTCCTTTTTTTCCAAAAATACCCTCACACAAACGGATACAAGATGATTATTGATAGCATCCCGATCGCACTTAACTCGCACGCATAATCTGGAAAATATTATTATTAAACGGTTAACATCTTACATTTAAACATCTCACATTTACTTATACATTACATACAAAGATGATATTTATATATAAACAGTACCTATCTAAGTGAGCTAATGTCGACAGCAATCCCTGACGACATCTCATTAAATATGCGATATAAGGAGATCGTTTTTGATAAGCCTCTCGAAGTGATTTGAAGAGCTTTCTACATCTATCGTCATTAAATAGACGCACGCAACGTAAAGTTTCATGAAGATGAGCTATTAATGCCCTATCCTGCAGGTTTATAGCTTCTGCCAATTGTAGTTGTAAAAACGCAACCAGTTCGTTTTCTTTCTACGACCAACAATGTCTCTGTAATAAAATTTTATATGCGAATATTTGAAAATTAAGTAATTAAGTAATCCATAAAAAAATCACACTTTGTTTTGTACGCCATGATTGAAAAATAATACAATAAATACCTCTGAAGTATTCCATGGAATGTGTTGAAGGTCAGCAGTGCTAACAAGGGAACGGTCGGGGGTGTCCGAGACCGATTTGGATGCGCTTTGGATATGTTGTTGAGCATCAAAAAATATTAGACTCGTATTTTTTTTTGCGGCTTATCTCGACGTTTAGGGGTTGAAACAACCCCTCGAAAATAACGGATTTTATAGTTTTTAGCGAATATCTTCGAAAATATAAGGCGTATGAAAAAAAGTTTGGTACAAAAGGTTTATGGCTTTTTGTGCTCTTTACAATGGCGTAATCAGATTTTTCAAATTTGTCACATTTTTTAATTTAACCCCACCCCCACCTATTATTTTTGCCAAATATAACAATTTTTCCAACGCAAATTTAAGAGCGTCAAATGCCAAATACATCCATGTGTATTTTTATTATAATACCATTATTAGATTTTTGGCAAGACGAGATGATATGTGGTATAGGCGTCGCGCTGTAGGTAGGTGTTGCGTTATTTCTGTTCAAGTTGCGCCGTACGCTTAAAAATTTCCATTTCAACTCCGGGATGACCGAAAGCGCTGATGCGAAGGCCAGCGCAAGGCTATTTCGAGAGTCCTGGACTAGCAACGGAATGTAGACTCCGATATTATAAATACCACCGCCGAATTGTAAGATCGAGCGGGCAGTCGCAAATTTGAACGTGCGTCACATTAACCGCTACAATAATACACTATCCCAATTATAACTCCGGGACAACCGAAAGCGCTGATGCGAAGGTCAGCACTAGGCGCTGACAGCGAGGAGTTTACGCTATTTCGATAGCGTTAGCACGAAAATAAATAAGCAGGAAGTCCGGAAGGTTATATGGAGTAGGGGAAAGCCTTCGCGCGTTCTGAAGGAAGGCACGGACGGACGGCAGATAGATTTGAGTCGCTGAGCGAGAAGTACATAACATAATTTGGAGAGAGAGAGAGAGGTGAATAGTTGAAAGCAGTGAAAGTTGCAGAAAGTAGCATTATTACATTGTATGGATTAAACTTCATTCTGAAAGATATTAAAATTAAATATTTGTCTCGAACTTTAATTATATAAATAAATACGCACTTTATAATTAATGGAGTGGTCTTTGTTAGGTTTGATACCGTCTCTTTCCAATTTGCGACTGCCCGCCCGATACAATTCGGCGGTATTTATAATGTCGGAGTCGACATTCCGTTGCTAGTCCAGGACTCTCGAAATAGCCTTGCGCTGGCCTTCGCATCAGCGCTTTCGGTCATCCCGGAGTTGAAATGGAAATTTTTAAGCGTACGGCGCAACTTGAACAGAAATAACGCAACACCTACCTACAGCGCGACGCCTATACCACATATCATCTCGTCTTGCCAAAAATCTAATAATGGTATCATAATAAAAATACACATGGATGTATTTGGCATTTGACGCTCTTAAATTTGCGTTGGAAAAATTGTTATATTTGGCAAAAATAATAGGTGGGGGTGAGGTTAAATTAAAAAATGTGACAAATTTGAAAAATCTGATTACGCCATTGTAAAGAGCACAAAAAGCCATAAACCTTTTGTACCAAACTTTTTTTT